>NC_134403.1:213158021-213393021 GCF_038048845.1 Mixophyes fleayi | reverse complement strand
TGACATAAGGGAACTCTAAACTACATTTTTATACTCAATAAAATACATTTTGGTATTAAAGAATTAGCAGTGGGACTAATAACACTGTGGGTATAAAGTCGGGCATTGTTTTATATCCAAAGACGCTTCCCTATTTTTGATGATATTAAAACCTAGACATCTTCTTAACTTGGCTTATCTTGCATCTCAATTAATTAAGGTAATGGTACTCTAACCATGCAATGTTAGCATTTAGAATTACCTTGGCTACTCAGTAAGTCACTGGGGAGGAGGGAGTGAACATTCAGAGGCTCATTTAGAATTGCATGTCAATTGTTTGAAGTAAGTTAGTCATTTCCATACTGTGCACGCACAACAAAAGTGCACACACATACATTTGTATACATATTTTGTGCATCATTTACTTGCATCCTTTGGAGTGAACAATATAGGCTGAGTACAGTCAGGTAATGTTCATGCAATTGCAACACAATTAAACATGGGTGCATCCCTAGTTATACCTGTTAGGAGGCGTATCTCTTGTTGGTTATGGGGGGGCTGGTGCAACAATACACATTGATGGAGATAACTCTAAGCAGCATTATCTAGCCACTTCTGATTGGAAGATTGTTTATTGTATACTCTAACAGTCAAGCCACATTTCTACACTATCATACACATTATGTCTAAAGCATGTATAGCAAAAGTACGCTTTTTTACGTGGATTTTTTTCTTATGTACACATAAACCGCAAATGTGTTCACCTCTAAAATGATTCAAATAATAACAGTCATGTGTACACTTATTTTTTTAACAGCTAAACAAGACACTCTTTTTCTTATTTTTAAAAAGGTACCATATTTGTCACACTTCACAAGCTGTGTCTTACTAATACAGATTTAATACCTACTGCTCAGGATACACATTATTTTTGTGTTTGACTGAGCTCCGCATTCAAATCAGTTTTGATGTGTGTATGTCGCCCAGTGTTCATGCTGCTGTTTTGTTTACAATATTTGACATTTATCTAATGGCGCTTAAGAGTTTTCAAAAGCTACTCAAGTGGCACATGGGTTTAACCAGAGACTCTGCAGACGCTTGTCCAGTTTATTGTAGGATTAACTATTGACTGAATGATACAGCTGTAGATCCCTGTCATGCATACTGGAAAAGCTCCTGTTTACTCAGCAAACAGATTAGGAGAACAGACTAGCTTGGTAAAGCAGCAGACAGTTGAATCGATTAAGACTAATTTTGGATGGGAAGTCAAGGGCTCACTGGAAGAAGTGAGGTCCAAAGACAAAAAGCAAGGGGACCAGTTCATTTATGTTTAAAATAATTGCCAAACATGACAGTCCCTCTTTTACAAGATGTTTTCTTTTAAATATAAACTGACTGTACTATACAGTCTCTTGTTGTGTATGCTGGATTCAGTTTTCAGTATATGTTTTGTATTTATGTTGCAATGTCCCTTTCCCTGTCACAGGCATATCTCTTACATCCGATACATCCGTTTTCAAGAAGCCACGGACATGCCATGCATGCAGCCACCTATTGTGGCTGAATGATTGCTGATAGGTTGATTGCAGCTCTTATAACTGGTGTGGGCTTCAGGGTGTAAGAAAATGACTGTCTGGTCATCTGATCATTTTTGGTTCCAGGTTTTGTTAGCCCAGAAGCTTTCCTGAGAGCCTTCATTGAGGTTCAGAGGTTGATATAAAATTTCCAGTTCACTGTAGCTTGTTTTTGTTTTTTTTAATCAATAAGTTTTTATTGAAATTTTTCAAAGGAATATAGGGGGGTACATAAAGCAAAGGGGCAACAAGGGTACACAGGGATTCCCCACACAGGTGTCGAAGTCAGCAAATTGGATAAAGTCATTTCAATTAAAGTCTAGCAAACTTGGTTGTCTTTGTCTGAAAAGATGCGTAGGGCACGCTACGGCGTGAAAGGGCGTACGCATCCACTGCACGTGGCAGCAACAGTATTTGGTCTTTTACCATACATTCGCACAAACACGCATACTTATAAAATAGTACACATTAATGGTAGTTGCAACACATAGTCAGTTATGTCGAAATATAGTAGTATTTATATGTTATATCAGAGTTACATGCCTATTAGTGAAATACACGGAACGGGTTAAAGGAATAACCTCATGAGTGGTATCATAATGAACCTTGTTACATATCCTACTGTTTGGTTCACTCTGCGAGGGAATCGCAGAGTGCATACGCAAGTTATGAATGATAGGGAATTATGAACTACTTAAGACTAAGGAATCCTGGCGGGAAGAGCAGAGCATACCCCCTGCAGAAATGACCCCCTCCTTTGGATTCCTTAGGATGAACCAGCCAATGATTGACGACCCCTTGGACATTCCTGAGACCTGGACCAATAGATGCAAGCTATACCATCTTCATTGTATTACTGTATTTGATTGTGTATATAAGCAGCAGCTTGTGATCCAGAGTGCAGACATCTTGTCCCCAGACTTC
Source organism: Mixophyes fleayi (assembly GCF_038048845.1). NCBI lineage: Eukaryota > Metazoa > Chordata > Amphibia > Anura > Limnodynastidae > Mixophyes > Mixophyes fleayi. The sequence continues at coordinate 213,390,544 of NC_134403.1, read as the reverse complement.
AGGATTGAATGACTGCACTGGATCCAGAGCGCCTGCGATAAGTAACGGCTGTATTTACTATTACTTCGCTTGAGCATATTATTCCACTTATTGCGAATAAATCTTTGTGCTTTGAAAACACAAATCGAGGTTCGACAATCGTTATTGGTTAGCGACGATACGCACATAACACAGGGAATGGAGTTACTCAAATAGAATGGCATAATCACATTAATCAGGAAGAGCAAAACAAACAGTAAAGCACAATAAAGTTAATAAGTGCATTAAGAGGGGTATGGTCTGTAAACATATAGTGATACTGGTAAATATCGCTTCAATCAAATGAAGGTTTTTCAATTATGGCTGCAGATGAGAGCGCGAGTGAGAAGGGCGAGGCACCCTGACCCGCACCCGCACCATCCATAATATACTCATGCCACTTGAACCATCTCATAATGGGAGTTGATGCAGATGTGGAATAGGGTGTATTTATTGTCTCCATATCTCAGCTATACTGGATCTTTGCAATAATTCAAGATAGGGTGAGGGGGGCAGGAAACTTTGCTTTGGGCTTTTGCAGGCCTGGTAGCTATCGACATGTGACCTAAGAGATATCTGTTGTGCTTGCATTTCTATGTAGTTAATGCATGTGGACATACGGTGGGAGGTAGAGTAGACAGGTTCCCATTTCTGTGGGGTGAAGGTCAGATGGAGGTCTGACTCCCAACAAAGCTGGGCAGGGGCCTTAGGGAAGGGGAACAGGGAGTGTAGATATTGGTACCAGAATGTTATCCCCCCTCTATTGAAGCCCTTCGTTAGCCTGTCCACTAGCAGAACTGGTGGGAGGGAGAGGGAATTGGGTGTTCTGGACACTGTTGTGATCCAATGCCTGTTCTGCAATTATTTATACCCATCCATGTGGAGCAGAGCATAGTGGTCTTGTAGGAGGGTGAAAAAAAAGATGGCGCTGGGCAAACTAGTACTTAAGGGAAGTCAGCCCTCTAGTGCACCGAATGGAAACGTTCAAGTCCGGTATAAGGCAAGGAATTGAGATAACGGGTGGAAGGGAGGTGTGCAGTCATGGCCGTCCAGAGAAGGTTCAGCAATGGGTAATCCAAACAAGGCATGTTCCAAATCAACTCAAGGCTAAGAGGCGGGGGAAGTGCCCAATCACATAGGTGGATCAATATAGAGGCCTCCTGACACTTCATTAAATTTGGAAGCATAAGGCCCCGTCTCATTTTGGGCAGGTCCATACGTTTGTGGGTGAGAAGGGGGCATATTTCTGTTTCCATACGTAAGTCATCATGAGGCTGTGAAACCTAGCTATGAAATCTTTGACCTACATAGGGGATAGTGTGAAAATGTACATTAATTTGGGCAACAACATCATTCTAAATGCAGCTATGTGGCCCAGTCAGGAGACCTCGTAGTTGATCCAGTTCTTCAACAAGGTAAAAAGATAGAGAAATATCTTGAAAAAATTTCCATCAAATATGTTCGTAAGAGGGGGTATGCGGATTCCCAAGTACAACAGGGAGACTTGCAACTATACTATTCTGGATCTCAGGCCACTCGAAGCACAGCTTTCTTGATGTGAAAGACCCAGAGGAGAGTGTCTCTGGGGACTCCTGTAACTTGCTTTTGCATGCCAGTAGTTTTGGATGTTCTGCGATGCATATATAAAGCTAGACATATGTGGTATTTAAGAGGTCTGCAAACTTTAAATGTTCACATTTCTAGGAACTTTGATTTACTGTCACTACATTGTCACGGTTCCGCGTCACAATTCTGCGACAGGAGTGGTAATGAACGGTAACCAGACTGGAACAAATGCAACCCCCAGTAAGGCGCAGAATCTAACAAGGGAGAGGTATTCGCCAAGGACCATCCGCAAGGCAGTTTGGACTTAGCTGCACCCCCTTGCAGGTCGCGGCCCCTACTGAAAGCGACCAGTAATGATATGAGAGATAAGTCACAAGAGTAGTAGGTACACACGAATAGCAGAGATCAGTCACGGGATGTAGCCAGCAGATAAAGGACAATCGGAGAATGCAGTAGAGAGTCAGCTCTGCGGATGACTGTTTACCACGGAGTAGCAGCAGGAATACTATACAGTAGTCAGCAGGATACACGGATGGAGATGATGGATTGCAGGAGGAATCCGGCAAGTTAAGCAGATACACAAGGAAGTGCCGTAGAGTGTCAGCTCTGCAGACGACTGTTTACCACGGAGTGGCGGCAGGAATACTATACATTAGTCAGCAGGATACACGGATGGTGAAACAGCAGAACAGCCAGTAGATAGTCAGCTCTTCAGACGAGACGTAGACTTGGAGCCAGGAACCCATGGAAGGTACATGAAGATCAGGCACTGAGGACAGGGAGGAGGTGCCTTTTAAACTTTGGAGCCAAAACTCCTAACCAATGGGAGGAGGAACAGCATAATTGACAGATCGGGTCTGCACATGCACAGACCCGGCAAGATGGCGGCGCCCAGCACGGACCGAGCGGACGGCAGGAGAAGGTAAGTAAGCCGGGGATCGGGTATATGACCCGATTCCCCGGCGCGTGATATGCATGAAATTTTAACTGCAAATGGTGCTCATTTTTGTGCAGTTTTAAAATACATTTCTTTCTTGCCACAATTTCCAGATGCAAAATAGACACCACAGTATCATAATTTCCGTTCCCTGTAGAGTGTAGCACTTAATGCAGGTCTACAGAGTTTACCAAATGTGATAGGATTACATGCACCTAATCAACTGCAAATGTTCCTGTATATTGTTGTTATATGTTCACAGATGGACAGTAATTAATAACAAAGAACACTGAGATTAATTTACATTTATTGATGGAAATAGAAAAATCAACTGTGAAAATCTCTGGTAGAATTACCAAGTCAAATGTCTGAAAATAAATTATATTTTGCTAGGTAGAGGAGCTGCTTTAAAATGAGTTGAATCAGAGAGTTAGGGCTCTGTGTAGGATGTCTGTTATTGAAAGAGGAAGCACTTTAGAACTGAGAAATGGAGAAATGTGATTGGTTCAAGCACAAACCATGATTTATGATGCTATATACAAGAAGGGAACCAGTGACAGTTACCCTAATAAGATGAGGAGCTCAGGGACATCTTCTGCAGAAAGGTTAGCCATGCATGCAAAACCTGGAGAAATACAATTCTCTCTTTTTGTCCCTACAGATACTACACAATTCATTAAAAGCTGGCAACATCAAGAAAAATCAATTGCAAATGACTGCTTGCTTTAACGCCCAAGGAGAGCAAAGACTTCTGTGGACATGGAGTATCATGGGAGATCAGGCACTTCAATGTAAAATACTGCATTGTCACAAGGATTCGATAATTCAGTTCTCCAAACTCTAAGACTCACACCTGCTTCTCACCGAGCTCAGGCAGATTGCTCACATGCTGTGAAGCCCAATCTTTAATCTGCAGTTTCACATGAAAGATTTGAAGTAAATTCTGGGAAGTGACTTTGGCATGTAAGATAAGCATCATGAACCTCACAAAAGTGCTGGTGAGTTGAATTTCTAAGTTAAATTTGTATATATCATTTTAACTAATTTGTTCCTGTACATATTGAGCTTTTAGCATTACACATATTTTGCTGTGGAAAAATAAAATATCACTTGTTATATTTCACCAAAAAACATATACTTGTTCACGGACAAGATAATGGAATTAAAGTTATTTAGTAAACTGGTTAGCAGACTATAAGCACATTTTCCAAAATTGAGTGATTGAGGGCTAATAAATAATCAATTGGTAGTACATTTCTTACCACTGATATTGACTATTTAAAGGGCAATTCTAGTTGTTAAAGCTGTTTTTTGAATACTTACAGCCCCAATCCTTTATGTCATTGCACCCCCCACGTGCACCATTGTAGGTTACTAAATGGCACCTTCATTGGATACGGACTGGCACCTTAGCAAAATAAATGCTGTATGCGGTTAGCATTGCTGCTTCAGAGTGCTGGGCTCAATGTTTCGCTATCAACCAAGACGTTATCCAAGTATGTTCTCTCTGTGTTTGCATGGGTTTCTCTGGGTGCTCCGGTTTCCTCCCACAGTCCAAAAACATACTGGTAGGTTAACTGGCAAAATGGACCCTAGTGTGTGTGTGTATGTGTGTGTGGTAGGGAATTTAAATTGTAAGCTCCAATAGGAGCAGAGACTGATGTGAATAATTATATATTTTCTGAACAATGCTGTGTAATATGCTTGGCGCTATATAAATAAATTATAATAATAATAAATAATAATAAATCATAATAAACCATGATGCATTGCAGGGAGGGAGCATAATTAAAATGTGCAGACAGATGTAGAGTTAGTTGGGGGATGCTTCCTAGCTCACTGTATTAATAATACAAACAGTATTAACAATAAAACAGCATTTCTGTTCTATATGCAAAAACAAAAAATAGCATTTGCAGTCCTTGCATTACAATGGATTGCATTACTAAGGAATGAAAATGCTAATACTTGCCATATTTTGCGTTAAGTGTATGCAATTCATCTTCAAGCGCAAATGCATGTGGTCAATGTACAATAAGGGTGTGAAGCAGCATCCATCTCAAGCTTTGGCATCTGAAAGGTACGTGTTTTTCAATCGTATCATTTACACCAGCTACAGGTCAGGTGTAAGTGCCAAGTGATATTGATGAGTGAGATGAGGGAGGTCACGTGTACATGCTAGAACATGCGATTGCAATCAAGAGCAAATATAAAAATACATTTTATGCACTGTAGACATTAATAACAACCTCATAAATGTATTTTTTGGGGGGGATTTTAAAAAAACAAACATTTTTTTTTTTAAAGTGTTTTTACATTAATGATTATATTATTAGCAGGTGACAATTATTGAATACTTTTTACTTTTATCTGTGCTAACTGCTGAGATTTTATATTCCACATATGTATTGTACATGTTTTGCAGTGTATTGTGTCTGTCTCAAAACAGCAGGTGCCGTGTATGCAGAGTGTACCTACACCCTTATTCAACAAGAGTCACCTTACCTTTGCAGTCTGGCTGGGCCAAGATGCAAAATGTATACTTAACCTCATGTGTCAATCTCCCATTGTCCCATAGATTGTAAGCTTGCGAGCAGGGCCTTCTCACCTCTTTGTCTGTTTTACCCAGTTTGTTTATTAGTTTATTACGTTTGTCCCCAATTGTAAAGCGCTACGGAATATGTTGGCGCTATATAAATAAATGATGATGATGATGATGATGAGATGTTGCTTCAGATTGCAGTTGAATATGGCCGTGTGTATGCCCAATTTACATGCGCTTTTTAAAAATAATTGCACAATACATTTATTTTGCACCATTTATCTGGATTTGCACTTAACTTAATGAGGCTCTTAGGACAGTAGAGATATACTACTCTGTTAAATGTTGGTTATCAGTGAGAACTATAACATACAAGAATAGCATACAATTTCAATCAAAGCAACTATTTTTGGTCCTCAATTGCCACAGAGAATAGTCACTTCCATCCAATCAGCATGTAAATTAATTCAATAAACATTCCTAAGTCTTCCCCTAGGGGCTTCAAACTTGCATTACCTTTCTATAAAAAAAATATCACCCAAAAATGTCACTTGTATACTTTATTATAGATGCAGTATGTTAATGAGAAATTCAGTTTTAATATAAACAGACCATTATGGTATTGCCTTAAACATTTTTACACTGTGTACAAAGATTACAAAAGCATACATAAGGTTATAATATATATTTGGAAAATAGACATGGGCAAGTGGCAACTGTTGATCAATCTGTGGTATAAGTTGTGGTAAACATAGACTGTCAAATTCAAGAAATGAAATTTCCTTTAATCTACACAGCTCATTACTCTCCATCTGGTAAGTGAATTTACTGCTATCCCATGAAAAGCAGTCATTAGCATGGTAAGATCTCCAACAGGGCTTGAGTCTTGATATACTTCTATACTAATACCCAACAGCAGCCAATGGAATCTTGACAAATATTGCAATTCTTCAATTGGTTACAAGCAGCCATAAAATTACATGCAATATGAATGTTCACTGTTTCCACAGGAATTAGGTCAGGAGGGGCATAAGGGAATAATGTACTATGGAATTAGAATTACAGGGTTATAATTAAATGTAATATGCCCATTCACTGTTTTCACAGCAATTGGGTCAGGAGGGGCATTGTCCTGGGACTGAAGCAACCAGTGTTTTGGTAGCCCCAAAAGATGTGCTGCCAAATAGACTCTGACAATCAGGGCATCCTACCCACAAAGCTCTGAGTTATTCCTCCTATTAGGGTCATATAACAATCTCACCCCAATATTCTCAATTCTTGCAGCTGCAGAGACAAGGTTCTCACAGCCCCAATCCTGCTGCTCCTTCTCAGGTCCTTCATGTTACTATGCTTCTGAGCCACTGGTTGCAAATGGAAGCCAGATGTGACATATACATAAATCACCTGCACTTCCTCTTGCAGTTACAGGTCCTATTTATAAAGCACAAATCAGCTGAGGCACAGTGCAAAATCTTTTTTTGCACTCTGTACCTTGGTGTGTGCAAAGGTGGGGCTGAGTGTGGGTATTCCTTACATGGTATGAAGAGAGTTCAACCTTGCACCTAATTTTGCAGAGCAATACAAAAATGAAATTTTATTTTTACCTAGCGAAAACGTAAAAATAAATCAAACACACAATAAAAGAAGTGAAACACACAAAGTGTCACATGGTATTATGACTCCCCTGAAGTTACTTTACATTAACAATAAATGTTGCCATAAAATAGGCTAAACTGAGTAGCATTTTAGAAAAAAAAATAATTCATTTAATGATCAGGGTGGTTCTAAAGGACTAGGATGTTGGACTTTTATGTTATGTTTACATATTTGCACAGTGTACCTCTGCAGGCTCTTCCTCCCACCCACAAACCTAGGCACACTTCTAGTATGTAGAGGTGTATCCCGAGAGAAGAGAGTAGGCGTGCACACCGAAGTGTACTGGGAGGATCATATCGACGCACCTGCACAAAACCAAGCTGATTTGCAGTGTGCTTCATAAGTTTGACTGAATTAGCAGTACAATAACTGACAGTGTGTGTGTCTCCTGTACCTAGTCTACTCACTCTATTCATTCAGTGAAGCCGGATATGTTAATTCCCTATGATTAAAAATTAGAATGAAAATGAAAAAATATTAAATATTAATGTATTTTTACCAACTGTTTTTTCAGTTTTTAATCAATCATGGCCACAGTGACTTACACCCATCTGGGGAGACTTCACAAATCTGATTAACTAAAGAATCTTTGCACAACAGATTAAGGTGACTTGCAATTGTAAAAAAACAATCTGAATGTGGCAATACCTTCTCTAAGCCATCTTCCTTCAGACTGATGATATCTAGATCAAAATCTGTTCGTAGCCCGCTGGTTTTGTTGAACACGATTCGTCCGGTCAGCCCTTCCCACTGGGCCTGCAGATAAAAGTAGGGCATGTATGACAATTAACAAGACTCATAAATCATCACTTAGTACATTAGCACAATACTTAATTTTAATTACTTTTTACATGGTATTCTTTTTCCCCTCATTCTTATCCAGGTCCCAAAAGGCCCTGGTTAATTAATAATCACATCATCATTGCTTGCTCCATGATATTAATAGTACATTTCCATAAGTTCTCTTACATCCTAACATATTCTTTCATCTATTTTCATTGTCTACAGGGGCTGTATCGTAAAAATATTATGCAACAGTTTTGCTATTTTCAGAGGGGTCAGTGTGCCTGCTTAGTCTCTGTACTGCTTGCTTGCTGTCTCAAGGGCATTGCAACTTCCTAGCATGTATTGTACACCCTTTATAGCTCTTCATGTTGGCATTGCATTTTTTGCACTCTACTTTTAGGTTTTCTCTAATCTGATGCTTTCTGGACATGCATTTTGTCATCGCTATCCATTCATAAATCCCTATTCACAGAGATATCAATACGACCATCTGGGAGATATTTTTTTGCTCTTGAAATTAGTGCTGATTTTTTTCCTGAATTAACATAGGCTCAAATCATTAATAGATGCCAATATCTTGTTTTATATAAATTCAATATTTGAGCCTAAGATAACTGAAGAAAATAGTCAGTGGTTAGTTTGGGACCAGATAAAGATCTCCTGGGTGAAACGGGTCAGATTGACTGTATCCCTATTAAACTGATAGGGTAGTGTTTATAACAGCTGTTAGATTTGTTTTAGAAGTATAGAGAAAATGTATGCAGTACAATAGAAATGTAGATAATAGGTGAACAGTAAATAATAATATTAATAATAATAATAATAATAATAATAATAATATTATATGACCATCTATATGTCCAGTCTTAGATGGCAGTATTTGCAAAGGTGTTACAAGGTTGCACAATTCTCTGAAAAAAGTTCTTAGTTCTATAGGAATTGCAAATACAGCTACAGAAGATAATATTACATCTGCAATTAAGCCAAACTGCACTGGCAGGTTGTGCTTTCATTAGAAACAGCAGGAAATGAGAGGCATTAAGTAATTACCAGTAATTATTTACCCTTTAAGCATGATGAATTTCTGGATGTAGAACTTATCACCATAATGACTATTCGTACATGCTTCCCTTTTGACTTCTCTCTTCCAGACATCCCACCTGATTGCTCCCTTATTAGTTCCCCATGTAACTACTTTCACCTGTGCACCCTATTGCCTCTTCTTTTCTATGCACCCTTTCCACTATCTTTAACAGTTAACTTCCACTATCGCTCACTATTAACATTGCAACAAAAACTGTAGAGAAGTTGACCACTTTGAATAACCCCACTAATAAATCATCTCCCTTCTCAATAATATTACTTTGGTGGGGTCCATCCCCTGGAAGCCCCACCATTCACTCTATTAAGCAGGGTCCCATAACTCAGATATAGATGGGACCTCTGTAACCACTTTCTGCAGGTCTCTCTAGAACAGGATGGATCCAAAACAGCAGCTCTAAGGCTTTCAATCAGAGCTACTATATGAGAGCTGAGCCAAGGCAAAGGTGATTGGCAAAGGTCAAGGTAATACAATTTGCATATTACTGTAACTTGGAAATACTGGTGTAGCTCAGATTTTTTTGCCAGGAGAAATAAGCAGTGAATTAAGCTTGGTACACATGGTGATGCTTAGCATCCATTGCATACTAAGTTTGACCTGATGTCAGATAGCGTAAGTTAACATCTATGAGAAACACACACAATAATAGAATGGATGCTGACCTGAAGAAAAGGCTCAGATACATTGCAAAATGCTGTATGCAGTTCAACCTTACTGTACCACCAGCACCATGTGTACATAACCTTATACTTGCTTACAGGATTTTCAAAAAAGTTAATTAATTGTCCGGTGAAAGGGCCGACTTTTCAATATTTATTTCTTCTATTCCTGTCATAATCAAAAGTCAACCAGGACTTGAACCTCTATAATAGTTGAAGGAGTCCAGGTTGTCCAAATATGTTAAACAGTATTGACAAAGAGCTTCCTGACACCTTTTATATGTTAGTCATGGTACTGCTAATTATGTAAAATAATCCTTATCCAGATAACTCAAGTTTTCCTCGTTGGCGTCAGGGAGATTCCTGGGAGGTGGGCGTGCAGAGGTGGGGCTTGACGAATCGCATCATTTTGGCACAGCCCCCTAAACGATTGTCACAATTTTGGCCAATTACAGCATGGGGAGAGGCTAAGGTGACACTATATTTGTGACATTAAGCCCCCCCCCCCGCTACTTATCTATTGCAGGGGGGAGAACCGGGAGGTTGCCCTACTCTCCTGGGAGCTCGGAAGGTCTCCCAGAAATACGGAAGTCTCACGGATATTCCGGGAGAGTAGGCAACTATGAGTTAAAGAAAAGCAGCTAATGAATCTCTAGAGACTGAAGTGTCTTTTACATTTTTGTCTCCATTACTGAAGTCATATTGTCTTACCTGTCAGTCTTTGATTAAATCTTGGTCTCCATGAAAATGGCCACCTTCATAGACATCAATACATAGACATAGGACACAATTTCTGAACCCTGTCATCATGCCACAGATGGCGAAGCCAACCATGTCTTGTACTGGCTCAGCATCAGGGAGAATGCCAGACTCTTCAGGGAGTGAGGGAGATCACCCCTGTTTCAGGGAGTCTCTCTGACATTCAGGGAGAGTTGGCAAGTATGAGATAACTCTACACCCCAAGCATTCCAATCAGAACATGAGTAAGATCCCATGGAACAATAAGCAACATATTGGTATGGGTCCCATTCATCTTTACATGTAAAAAAAACCTCAGCAAAAAAACAAAATATAAAAACAGGTTATTATAATCCAGGCCCCTCAGTGCCCACTAGGCCTTAGGCAGAAGCACAAGTTGTATAATAGATGATCTGGTAATGCACATAATTCATTCCATAACATATATGCTTACAGAGAATATGAAAATGTTGGTATAGGGAATCCTGGACTGTCCACTAACTAGAGCATTTATGTTTTTAAACATTTCAATGTTTCTATGTTAGTTTCCATAAAGGAAATTTAAATGACAAATTTTGTATCTATGATCATTGTGTTTCAAGTAGATGTCACTGCAATAATTAATCAAGGAAAAATGACAAAAATAGAAGAAATTGATTTCTATTAGCATACTTTGTAAAATGTCAAGAGAAGCAGGGATTAGTCTGTTGCAAACAGTCCACATGCTGACATTTTAGTGTTGAATTTAATGCTTGCGAAAGGTGAATGATGCAGGTTTATGTAAAATCTTAACTAAGCTTTAACCTTCAGAGTCCTATTCCTCTTAAATAATAGGTACACTGGTGAAGTAGTTTGAGCTCTCAGTAATTATTAAGAATTAGCAAAAGCGCCAGAATGTAAAATGAGAAGTATGAGCAAAGAATAAAACACAACATTATAAAAAATAATTCATTGGAGACATTTATGGAAGCTGGTTCAAAGTAAAAATATGATGTTGCCTATAGCAATCAATCAGAGTTTTTATTTCATTTTCTAACCTGCACAAGAAAAATAACAATTGTTATGTTTGTGGTTGCTTTGAGCAAAATTAAATTTTTCCTTTTCGCCAATTTTTATAAATGACCATCATAGTTTTGTGTCTGGGCCTGTGTCAAACCTTGTCTAAAACACATCTACACTTAAAAGCTGTAGCTTATATTAATAGGGTTGCAGTAATGACATTAAAATAGCCTTGGGCAGAATCATATCCCAAGTATACCAGGATAGGTTTTTACCTTTTTCGCCCTTTGGATTGCATTGGAATAAAAATAGAGGAGAAAATATTTGCATTGCCAGAGCTACACTTTTGTAAATGTCATTTTATGTCTACACAATTAAGGGTATGGAGTGATTATACATCAAATATTAATCTTACATTTAAGTATGTTTCATGGTTAATTGCTACCAAGATAAACCAACTTATAGGAACTTTTTATATGTGCAGTGTAACCACATTGGACAGCATAAAACTTGTCTAGGAAGCAGTTCACATACTGACATTTTAGTGCTGACGTATGAATTATGCTTGTTTATGTAAAATCTAAATCTTAAGTAAAATGAGCTTTAAGCTTCACATCAAATTGGGTTATATTCCTATCTCACAATGGCCACAAGGACAAATTGAGGTAAACACTTTGTTGGTGAGCAAGTATATAAGGAAAGGTGCATCTTTTCTTTGTAAGTACAGGCACAATTTAATATATAAATATAGGTGTATGGTATAATGGAGCTAATTATCTAAGGCAGGTCCCTGCAACATGTATTATGTAAATTAACTTATCTACTTTCGTTAAGATCACTTTTTGATTCTTGAGTTCCAATTGAACATGAGCTCTACCAGCCCCTAGACAATAAAAGAGTTGTTAACATGTTACATAGGCAACGTGCCAAGAATAACTGGTGGTAAAACAGGAGAAGGGTAATGAGAGCCTTTGTATTGTACTACACATAAAGTAAAGTTTCACTATTGTAAAAGTAGGCAGCTGCTACAGTGTTTCTTAATTTTAATCTGCCATGTATTAACATAGTCGCCTGTCATGTTCAAATGAAGTCATTTTTTAAAAAAGTCATTAGTGTCAAAGTGAAAATTGTGCTTAGGAATTCAGGTTAGGAACAGGCATTCAAAAAAAAACAAAAACAGTTGGTGGAAGTTTAGTTCAGATGAGCAATTAGTCAAATTGACCTGTGTGATGATCCAAATAGAACATTTTATTGTTACTATTATTATTGTTTATGTATAAGGCACCACAATATTTCCGCAGTGCCATATCTAGGGCAATAGAACATACAACAATATTACAGAAGTACATACAGATAAGAACAATCAGTATAGATAAGCAGAATAATAAATTCATGGATGCAATAGACAGAACAAATCGCACAGCATATGAAAACAATTCAACATAGGGCAAAACAGAGACAGAGAGGTGGAAGGAAAGTGGGCAGACATGAGACAGAGTACAGACATATTGTAAAGTGAGGCACATTAAGCTGTATGGCCTTAAACATATCCACATGTTCAGGAATCAAGCGCTTATCTATGAAGGGTTGTTATATCTCTCCAGCCAATAGAATCCTGTGGGAGTGGTTCGGATGTGCCCATATATTTTCATGCAAAGGATGCTGGATCCTCTTCCATCACAGAATTCCCCTCCCACCCTCCCTTGTGGTGGGATTACACATAGCACTCGTGGATAGACTCTCCTCAGGGATTTTTTGTCATTTCCGAATCTGAACATACATTTTCTTCTAATGCCTTACTGTTTTCTTCCAGCTCGGCTTTTACATGTAGAAGTATTTGGACACCACTTTTGAAGTCCGAATGACAAGGTCTTGCTTGGACACAACTGACCTTACAAGATGCCTCAGTGACAGTTGCCAAACTCGCACTCATAGAGAAAGACGAAGGCCTTATTCTTTCTTTGCCATTGCATGTGTAGAATGGCATGTTGGCAATTTTGTTTTTTTCTGCAGATAACTTTGACTGTATTACAGGTCTTTTACTCTTGACCAAGGTAAAAGGTGTTTTTTTACATTTTTGTTTCCCGAACTTAAAAACTCTATGCACTTTTACATAGGCTTTACCAGATGATGTAGAAGGATTACTATCATCATGACTGGTGCCAGCAGCTGCTTGGTGCTCCTGCTCTTCTGTGTACTGCTGTGAATCCATTTTGATAACACCATACAATTTCACTGCAAATTCAGAAGAAAAGCCTGCCAGGCCTAGTATTTATATTTCAGCAATGACAATTAGCAATGGAACAATGGAGCTCTTCTCTTTGTGTGTTACCTATATAACACAGTAGAATGTGACTGCAGAATTACACCAAGCCTGCCAGCACTAGTATTTGTATTTTTCAGCAATGAGAATTAGCAATGGAGCTCTCCTCTTTGTGTGTTAAATATATAACACAGTAAAATGTGACTGCAGAATTACACCAAGCCTGCCAGCACTAGTATTTGTATTTTTCAGCAATGAGAATAAGCAATGGAGCAATTGAGCTCTCCTCTTTGTTTGTTACATATATAACACTGTAGAATGTGGCTGCAGAATTACACCAAGTCTGCCAGCACTAGTATTTGTTTTTCCAGCAATGATAATTAGCAATGGAGCAATGGAGCTCTCCTGAATGTCACTGTAGACTTTGTTGAACACTGCTACCCCCTGCTCTTTCAATTCTATTTATGTTGCTGGCCAACTGCTCTACAGACTTTGCTACCCCTTCTGTGTCCCTCTTTCAAATGGCGCTAGAACGCCAAGGAGGGCGGTATTTATAGATTTCTAAACTCGCGAGATCCGACGACGTAACAATGACATTTTTCCTCGTTTTCGATTCCGAAAAAGCGTGAAAGTACCGAGCCGATATAAGTATAAGTGTGTTCGGGTGTGTTCGGTTCTCTGGGAATCAAGTGTGAGCATCTCTAATATAGAATAGTTTACTTATGTTGTATTCTAAATAAACACACTTGTGAGGTTTTGAAGGCTAAACAGGCCCTAATCCAGCCCTATGTGAAATCCTGACTTTAACCCTAATGACTAATGAAAATAACAGGTATCCAAACTAAGAAGTATAGCGGCTACAAATTTTCATGCAACAGTATTGTTTTCTGTAGAGTATGTTTTTTTAATACTTTGTCTTACAGCATTCTATAGTACTCTGAACATACTGATCAGTCAGGGATAGGTCAAAATGGTTTTCAGAATGTGTTATGCAAACATTTTAAAACAGTATTATTAAATTAAAATTTACTGTGCTAAGACATAAAACAAATCAGTTCATTATATATACTTGTCTCACATTTCATCCCTACTCTGGGAAATAATATGGTCCTAATGCTATGGGGTGGCTGTATTGGAATATATTTCCTCTCATCCATAACCTATCTAGATCTCAGAACATAATGATTTGTATCCACCTATAATGAATTTGGATCCATGCTACTATTACTCTATGCAGTGACATCATAAAGTAAATTATTTGCCAGTAAACTGTGAAACACAATTTAATGCTGTTTACAGTTGATTGCAGTTTTTTAATGGTGTGTTCACTTTAATACATGGACAGAGAGAGCTCTTATAAGCTGTCATGCAGCAAGCAGCCTCAAACAGCAAGCACTGAGCAGCTAGGATGCTCCCAGGCATTTGCAAAAAGAATAGAGTCTAACAAATTATTTACACTCTTTCTTTCTTCTTTTTTCTGACATTTTCCTGGCAAGAACCCAGAGAAGGAAAATATAATTGAACATAGTACACACAAAAAATAGGGCTATAACTGAAAGCTACAACTGCAAGTAAAGATGGATAAGAAATGGAAAAGGGATGTGGAAGAAGAGGATCATAATGGATTAACATGGGTTAAACTGCTGCGGTGAAAAATCAGAATGAAAGTCACTATGGCTTAAACTCGGTTTAAAAGGGAATGAAAATTCAGTCAGTGTTTATTATAAATCAGTAAGAGAATGAGGCTGTTGTGCTGTTAGAGGAGAAGAAGAATTTCAGAGAGTGTTTTCTGCAGTTTGGGAACACTATGCCATGACTATGCTGACAAACGAGGGACTGTACATGGCCAGCAATGGCCAGGGACAGCATGGTATTATTATTATTATTAATATTTATTTATAAGGCGCTACAGAGCATCCGCAGCGCCGTACAGAGACAAACAAAATCACAATACAATGGGAGACAGCACAGTACAGTAAACACAGCAACTCAGTACGCTCAATGTACAGCTAGAGAGGGCGGGGAAGGGGGAGGGAGGATCCGAAAACGACGGGGCCCAAGAAGGGGGGCGCGGAAGACAGGGAGACCCCCAGGGGGGAGGAGGGAGCGAAAGTGGACATGGGGTGGAGGACCTTTGAGGAGGAGGGCTAAGTAGCTGGAGAGCAGAGTTAGAAGTGGTGGAAACAGGAGGAGAGATGGCCCTGCTCAGAGGAGCGTACAATCTAAGGGGAGGGGTGGACAGACAGAGAGACGCAGGGGAGAGAGGGAGAGTAGGGGGACAGAGGCAGAAGATAAGGTAGGAAGTTAAGTGGGAGACAGAAAGGCTTTAAGAAAAAGGTGGGTTTTTAGGGCCCGTTTGAAGCTGGACAGATTAGGGGAAGTTCTGATGGAGGGAGGGAGCTTGTTCCAGTGGAGGGGGGCAGCGCGGGCGAAGTCTTGGATACGCGCGTGGGAGGAGGTTATAAGGGGGGAAGAGAGGTAGACGGTTGACTAAGTCAGGGTAGGAGGCCAGGGTACGGTCGGGATGGGGGGCTTTAGTGGTCAGACGTTAATGAAAGGGTATTGCTGCTGCAGGGAGGATATGACTCTCGAGCCAGTAGTGTCTGACAGAAATCATATCCATGCACAGGTTATGTATAGGATAGCCATACGTCTATTTGGATGTAAGTGACATTGGGGGGGGGGGTTAAGAGTATCTGTGCTGGGGGTGACCACAAAGAAAGATGAGGAATATTTGACCATTTATTGTCCTTTAAGGGGGCATCCGATAATGATATGATTGACGGAGGCACAACTTTATTCCCCTGTCAATCACCCAGGAGATGTTACACACAGGACGGGTGAGCGGCAGTGATATGAATATTAAGTTATACACTATGTGCGTCTTCTCCTGCTTCACATGTGCACATTTGGAATCCTTGGAATCATTGGATGGAGAGGTAGAGAGCATGCACAATATACTCATATGAGGTTTGCCTATAGGTGAGCAAGATTTTACTTTATGATTGTGGTTTAGATTTGAAGAATGTCACACATTGTACGTTTTCTTTTTTTTATGTCCTGACCTGTGCTGGAGGATTTCTACATTTGTGTGAGAAACAAAACAAGATCAAAGGTCAATAAAGCAAGCTCTATGGTTATCATTAATACTGGAGGCATGGTGATGAGGAGCTTAATGCTGATTTCTTTTAAAGTGATGGGCTTGACCTAAATGAGATTCTATTGCACATATTCAATACAATAAAATGGACGTAGTGGTCGAGGGGCATGGAAAGTCAAGGGTTCAAGCAATATATGTATCTCTAACAAGTGAAGTGATTGGAGGAAAATTAGCAGCACATAAAATACAACGGCATAGTGATTAATTTGGTTTCTTAGGTGTAGAAATGGGCATGGAAAAGAGGAAACATAAAAGATATCCTACAGTGTCAGGAATATACATTTTCAGGTGTGCATATCTATGTTTATGACTTAAAATGTTAACTTGTTTTAAGCTCGATTTAAAGATCTGCAAAGTATCATTTCCACTGTACATAAATGTTTAATTTTAAAAAAAGTAAGTGTGTTCATTTAGTTATGGGCACTGGTCGAAGTGGACATTTAGACGTGACGGTATGAAAAATGTAATAGGAATGAAAGTGAATGGAATTTGATAGCTTTACAATGAAGGCAGTAGGAGAAGTGGCGGTAGGGCATATCACTGTATACACCCCCTCTTTGACCACTGGCACATGCAGTAGTCATTTCAATAAAACCTTCAAAGCTAAATATCACAAGTGATATAAGATGTGTTAAAACACTGTATGTACTGACACAGTGTAGACAACATTATATGTCAATGTAGCAGTGAAATAGTAAAGCAACATTTAGGTAAATAGGTAAAGCTATAGCGGAATCACTAAACAGACATCCCATGCAGCTAGTAACAGTGAGTATGAGCCATGCTAGATATTACTTTTAAAAGAGGACAGTGATGAGGTGGTGTTGTGATTTTCTTGTTATATATATAAATACACATATATATATATATATATATATATATATATATATATATATATATATATATATATATATATATAAAATGGGTGGGTCTCCTTGGTCTGATGCTAGAAGGTTCGTGGTGTTTGGGGCCCAAGGTGCCTGTGGCTCCGGGAAACAAGGCCCGTAGGTGACCTTAAAATGCAGTGGTGGTAATACTGGAATCCCTAATAGCCATTTGTTGATTTTGGCAAGGATAGATGACTGCCCCGGTGAGATTTGTTCATCACTTTAGCCCCACAGTTCCAATAACCTTTCAATCTCCTTTCACCACATGAACCAACACTTGTACATTGACTTACTACCACATTGATTCGATTATGCAGTAGTTAGTGCACATTGTAGGATCAAGTGCAGTGACTGACAGTGACATGAGTGGGGGCAGGAGAAGAAAACTCCTGTCCTTACTCCTTTCACACTGTCAATCACTGCACTAGATATTAAAAAGAGCTGTAAGGGACCAGAGATGCAGGATAGGTGGGGAAAGGCATGCTAGAAGACAAGAGCCAAGGTGAGGATTTCCTGGGAGCAACATCTCCGACTGTTCCCTTTTTTATTAAAAAGTAAAAGGAAACTGGTAAAAAAAAGTGAACCACACCAATCAGCACACCATTCAATATTAAAATATGCTGAAACCATTTCCTTTTTAACTCTTCATTTCCCGTATCATGTTATAAAAGGGTCATGTGACTTTCCAGCACTCTAATTCTATCTGAATTTTGTACTGCACCACATTCTGTTCTCACTCTACAAACGGACATTAATATTCAAAAGTGCATGTAATGTTGTAGTCATATCTAATGGAAACCCGAGAGTAGGCTTGACTGCCAGCCATAAGATACACAAACAGGGATGCCACAGACTGCATAGTAAATGTAAGGACTATCAAATTGGTTTATGACTGCTGAAAGACAAGGATGGAGATTGTGCCGGTCGAGATACTGTACATGAACCTGCTAATGGAGGCATTATGAATCAATAATTTATTTCAATACTTTTGGGATTCTCATGATGTAGACTGGTTTGGAAAGGTTACTGCTCATGATATTTGCATCCAGACCATTAGTACCATTGTCTATAGACCCTGATTCAACGTTATTCTGTTCATGGTTTGTGGTTTGAGTTTGCCATTCACTGTAAAATTTGTGTTTTTAAAAAAGTTTAAATTATAACTATTTTCAAAATTTTTTAATACAAATTGCGATCAATACATGTTTGAAGTTCGCCATTCACCATAAAAATGTAAAAATGTTGAAAAATGTTACAAATGTATCAATTTAAGCTTGAAAGTGTTTGAGCTTATGTGCTAATCGCTTCAATCATGTCCAAACTGGCTCGATCTTGTGTGAACCGGCTTGTATATGGTTGACCATGGTTGAATCATTCTGAATATGGTCAAATATGCTCGACTTTCTCTAAATTTATAATCAATTCTGTCAAATTTTTACAATTTTAGCATTAATTTGTCAGTCCATTTCGTGAAGCGATCTGCAGTTCAAGCATCACTGTTCCCAAAATATCCTGTTCGAAACTTATAGAGTTTACTGGGACTTATAGTTCCATAGAAGCTGGAGATCCACAGGCTATTTATTTTTGCTGCAGATAAACTAATCAGTAAGGTATTGTATTTAATGCAGCAGTTTCAGAAACATTTAGCAAAGGAAGACCTATATACATTATGTATTATTTTATAAAATAATAAATTATATGATTACAAATACTAAACTCCTACTTGAACTTAAACAGTGTTTTGCTAGCAAGGTATTATTTTGTTTCCTAATGGTGGAAGTTTGCATAAAATCCTACCATAAATATGCACCACAAAGCTATTTTTAGCATTAAATAGCTTTTCTCTCCACAGGTAGCACTTGTGGTCGCTTTGTAACGAAAGTACTATTCAGCTAGAAATGGCCTTTTTGTTACTGTCTGTGCCCGGGTTATGCAAATGTGCTGGGAGTACAAAATTTAATTTGAAAGCAAGGATTTTAAATACCTTATTAGAAAAGGTCTTAACTTGGCACAATGGGACATAGCATTTCCTGGTTGAAATCAGTTTCCACTGGTTCACTGCATATTATTACACAATGTACAGCAGACCGCCATGCTGTATTTTATTTTGTAATTGGAAGGTAAAGTGCACAGGATTGGATTTTTTGCTTACCTATAAAAAAATAGGAAATTTACGACACTATTGCAATTCTAACACCCTAAATCAGTGTAGATGTTTTGCACTATAAATGACGTTCCTTCTCACTGAATAATTTTTACATGTATCTATCTATCCATCCATTGTCTATCTGGATATAGCATTCACCTGAGGGGGAGGGGAAGTCCAAGGGGTTGAATTACAGTATAGATGGATTTACAGACAATAGAGGGCAGTGAAATAGAACCTCAGCTGCTAAAAACTACCATTCCCAGCATCAACAAGCTGTAAGGAGCCAGGGAGCGACATTAGAGCAACATAATTAACTACCTTCCTGCCAGAATGGCAGAAAGGTAGTTAATAATCAGGTCAACAGCCATAACCTGAGCAGCCTTATGAGTTCCTAAGTAAGTGCCTGTGAGTCTGCTGAACTTGCAAATGGGAGTAATGCATATGGTAAGTTTGACTGATGCATGTTTGGTGTTCTTAAGCTTTTCAGAAGAGCAGAGAGCGTCCACAGCACTTAAATAGTGGAGCTCCTGTGGAAGACAGAACAAACAGTATGTGTGAGTAATGTGTAAGACAAGAGAGTAGAGACTTTACTGAAAGAGGTGGGAAGGGCATCACACCCTCTAGACAGAGTCCTAGCCCCCTAAAGCAGACTACCATATTGACAGACAGATCTGCAACACTTACAAAAAAGGCTACAAATGTGGTCATCAAAGCTGCAAATCTTTAAGACACAGCTGCACAATTTGTAGAGCTAGCTGTAAGACTACCAAAGGGAAGTGCCAATCCCAGAGGGGATCCTACCCTTGACATAACCAACCAAGTGTCATGTGCAAACTGCCAGAGAAGCAGGAGGAGTCCAGGTCCAGCACAGAAGAAATTGGAGAGAGAGAGCAATATACCAGCCCAGAGGAAAAGTGAGATTTCATATACAGAGATCAAAGGAAAGTCCAAAAGTATTCCAATTGTCTACTTATTCTATCTCTTTGCCATTCTTCCAGGTCCCTGCTGCTGATATTGTTGTTGCTCCCTTTGCATTGCTATTTGTTGAAGAGAGTCACTAGAGTACATTCCAGGTCTTTGACACATGTTCAGTGAAATCTCCAAGTTTGCAGAGATGGTAAGTGTCTACTGCATGTGTGAATAACCTTCCTAACACTACACTGCACCACACCCAGAGCTATTTGCACATGTGACTGTTTGTTTCACAGAGGTACTGCCTTGCATAGCCCTACACTCCTGGGTCTACTCCATCCTCTTCCAATTTCTAACAATATGTTTAGTTGCTTTTATTGCTTAAGGGACAACTCCTCTCCTTCTTACTACACTTTTCCTGAGCTGTTGTGGAACAGTATATTGTTGCTGTGTACTGAATCTTCAGTTAATATCATTTCAATGTATCTGCCAGTACATAGATACATTTGTGACCTTAAATGTACATATGCTTATCTCGTTACTGACACATTTATCTAATGTCTTTGACTCAAGGTGCAAATCCGTACCTGACATGGTCCTGCCTCATTCTTATTTTTCAAGGGTTATTTACAGTGTCTTAATCACACTGCATCGATATTGTTTATATATTGGATCATTGGACTAATATTGCATGTGTATATAATCGTTATTCTTCTCTGGCATTGTGCATGATATTGCCAATTGTGTTCCAGATTTACCTTATCTCTAAACATTGCGACTGTCCTTTAGACTTGACGTTGCTCAGCTAACATTATACTCTTATGTTTGTATTCAACCATAATCTTCTGCTTATCGCCTTATGTTTACATTGCTCTGCACCTTTTCCATAATTGAATAGAGACTAAATCCTTATCCCCTGTACCTGCGACTATGTGTGTTGTTTCTCCAAGTGTTTAGGGACATGAGAGGGAGGGGTTCCGAGCCAACCCGTGGTGGACCCCTCCATGAACATAGAGGTGTCCATATACAATATAAATAATATATACAAAGAACCCTTTGTGGAAGAAATGTACTGTATGTAATATATATATATTGCCGCCAAAACAAGGTGTCCTGTGGTGTCTGGTACCAACACAGTAGCAGTAGGACCTTATAAGTCCTGTAATTTGTGAGGTGGGGACTTATGGCTCAGAGTTGTTTTTCCACACACGCACCCGACCATTCACATGATGTAAAAGAAAATGTGATTCATCAGACTAGGCCACCTTATTCTATTGCTCCGTGGTTCAGTTCTGGTGCTCATGTGCCCATTGTAGGCAATTTTGGTGGTGTGTAGAGGTTGCCATGCACACTCTGACCAGTATACGGCTATACAGTCCCATATGCAGCAAGCTGCGATGCACTGAAACTAGCAATGATACCGAACTTTAAAAATAAAATTTATAATGCACATTAAAACTAGCAATGATACCGCAAATTAAAATACCATTGATAATGCATCATTGGGCATGGCCAGGCCACCCTCCTACAGACAAAAAACCTGCATTGTTGTGTATACCATTGAACGGTCACCAAAAATTGGGATTGTCCCACTAGAATCACAACATTTCACAGACTTTGCTGCTCTCTCCTACCTGTTCTTCTCACTTTCACCACCTGTGCTGCAGGTTTCTTTAGTTGCGGCTTGTCTGGATCCTGGAATGTTAGGGGCCCTACTTGGAAAAAAAAAATGGGTACATTTAGAAAATTACAGCCACCCCCGGAGTTAAATCAGTACCACCCATGATTAATAATTAGGCCTTCCTCCAGCCCCAACATTAAAATAATAGTATTCACATTTAATAAATAAACCTATTTCCCTCCCTACAAACAGCCCCAGCAATAAATGAATAGTATTTACATTTCAGAAATATATCTATTTCCCGCAACCGTCACTGCCATTAAATAATTCATAGGCACATTTAATAAAGGGACCTCATTCTCCCCAAACTCACCCCCACATTCAGTAGCGCCCAAACCACTCCATCTTAAATTAATTAATTGTCCCCACTATTGTGCCTCTCTTCTCCCCCTTTTTCCTTACTGTGCCTCTCTTTTGCCCCTTTTTACCTTACTGTGCTTCCCTTCTCCCCCTTTTTCCTCCATACTGTGCCTCTCTTCTCCCCTTTTTCCTCCATACTGTGCCTTTCTTCTCCTTTTTTCCTACATAGTGTCCCTTTCTTCTCCTTTTTTCCTACATAGTGTCCCTTTCTTCTCCTTTTTTCCTACATAGTGTCCCTTTCTTCTCCCCCTTTTTCCTACATAGTGTCCCTTTCTTCTCCTTTTTTCCCTACATAGTGTCCCTTTCTTCTCCTTTTTTCCTACATAGTGTCCCTTTCTTCTCCCCCTTTTTCCTACATAGTGTCCCTTTCTTCTTCTTTTTTCCCTACATAGTGTCCCTTTCTTCTCCTTTTTTCCTACATAGTGTCCCTTTCTTCTCCTTTTTTCCTACATAGTGTCCCTTTCTTCTCCCCCTTTTTCCTCCATACTGTGCCTTTCTTCTCCCCCTTTTTCCTACATAGTGTCCCTTTCTTCCTTTCTTCTCCCCCTTTTTCCTACATAGTGTCCCTTTCTTCTCCCCCTTTTTCCTACATAGTGTCCCTTTCTTCTCCCCCTTTTTCCTACATAGTGTCCCTTTCTTCTTCTTTTTTCCCTACATAGTGTCCCTTTCTTCTCCTTTTTTCCTACATAGTGTCTCTTTCTTCTCCTTTTTTCCTACATAGTGTCCCTTTCTTCTCCCCCTTTTTCCTCCATACTGTGCCTTTCTTCTCCCCCTTTTTCCTACATAGTGTCCCTTTCTTCTCCCCCTTTTTCCTACATAGTGTCCCTTTCTTCTCCCCCTTTTTCCTACATAGTGTCCCTTTCTTCTCCTTTTTTCCTACATAGTGTCCCTTTCTTCTCCCCCTTTTTCCTACATAGTGTCCCTTTCTTCTCCTTTTTTCCTACATAGTGTCCCTTTCTTCTCCCCCTTTTTCCTACATAGTGTCCCTTTCTTCTCCTTTTTTCCTACATAGTGTCCCTTTCTTCTCCCCCTTTTTCCTACATAGTGTCCCTTTCTTCTTCTTTTTTCCCTACATAGTGTCCCTTTCTTCTCCTTTTTTCCCTACATAGTGTCCCTTTCTTCTCCTTTTTTCCTACATAGTGTCCCTTTCTTCTCCCCCTTTTTCCTACATAGTGTCCCTTTCTTCTCCTTTTTTCCTACATAGTGTCCCTTTCTTCTCTTTTTTTCCTACATTTTGTGCCTTTCTTCTCCTTTTTTCCTACATTTTGTGCCTTTCTTCTCCTTTTTTCCTACATAGTGTCCCTTTCTTCTCCCCCTTTTTCCTACATAGTGTCCCTTTCTTCTCCTTTTTTCCTACATAGTGTCCTATTCTTCTCCTTTTTTCCTCCATACTGTGCCTTTCTTCTCCTTTTTTCCTACATAGTGTCCCTTTCTTCTCCCCCTTTTTCCTACATAGTGTCCCTTTCTTCTCCTTTTTTTCCTACATAGTGTGCCTTTCTTCTCCTTTTTTCCTAAATAGTGTCCCTTTCTTCTCCTTTTTTCCTACATAGTGTGCCTTTCTTCGTTATTCCCTTTTTTTTTTTTTTTTACTTACCTTTCTTGTAGCTTCTTTCTTCTCTACTCTTCTGTCTTCCTGTTTCTTTCCTGGTCCTCTCCGAGCTGCACCTCACTGAATGACAGGCGTGACTTGATGACGTCACGCCTATCATTCAGTGTTAACAGTGCAGAGAGGAGGGACGCCGGCGCTGCGATGAGGTGAGTAGTATCTATATTTTTTTTTTCACTATCCTGCTCCCCCCACCAATGCAGGGAGCCCCAAACCCGAGCGCAACCCCCCCTCTCTCCGAGGGCCCCCGACCGCCACCACCATTAAGAAAAAAAAATAATAATAAAAAAATCAGTAGAGGTTATGCACGCGGCGGCGGCGGGGGGCCCTCAAAGAGAGGGGGTCCGGGGCACGTGCCTCCTGTGCCCCCCTTAATCCGGCTATGTAAATATGTATATGTATGTATATTTAATATTATGTATTATATATATTTTTTTAATCATATTTAGATACATGGGGCTTCGGGACTACCCCCGCCACAAGACTATGGCAGTCCCGTTTACTCTATGATTGTGCCAGGTGGGGATTCCAGTCCCACCACCACTGCATTTTCAGGTCACCTCTTGGCCCTGTTCCCCGGAGCCACAGGCACCTTGGGCTCCAAACACCACTAGCCTTCTAGCATCAGACCAAGGTGACCCACCCATTCATGGCCTTCAGAACCAACTGTACTAGGTCACACTACACTTGAACTTAGCCAAAAGAACGAATCGAGATTCACATTTTAATCTCAAACTGGACATAAGTCTGTAGATATATGGTAACTGGCAAATATATCAGAGTACCCTTGTTTGATTCACAAGGGCAGCATTATGACAAATATATCACCTACTCATAGCATAAACCAGCCCTTCTAAGTAAAATAAAGTATTTGTAAACCATGTTCTTGTCATTCGATGATGTGTTGTCTTACTCCTACTTTTGTACATGTGCATTAGAGTTTTTGGGAAAATGCATGGATTTGTCAGAAAAAATGGCAGAGCCTACAGGGTTGCAAAAAGTTTGCACCAGCAGATGGGAGAGTTGGACAGATTAGGGCTTTTCCTTGTTGAGTGAGGATTAAGAACATGAGTGCAACTATGTTTGCACCAACATGCAAAAATGAGATTTCATCTTGTGGAACAAGATTATTTAAATGAGACAGAGCTATGAAGATAATGAAATTACAGGGGAAGATCACCTTTTTTCATCCTTTCCCATCAGTTCCACATCCAATCTCACCACAAGTGCATTTTCAAGTCACCTCCGGGCCCTTTCATCATCATCATTTATTTTATTTATAGTGCCAGCAAATTCTGTAGTGCTTTACAACTGGGTATCTACTAGACTAAATATCTACTGATGCATCTGTACGTCTAATTCTGATATCTGATTGTTACTGCCTCTTCACTCCCCATGATGCATGCTTTATCTCTTGCACCTTACACTCCTAACACTACAGGTGTTTTTTTGTTTAATTTATCTTCTTAAATTACTTTCTAATCCCTACATACCCCTTACACTGCACACCACCCTACATAAACTCTACATACTACATTACGCAACACACCACCACTGCTTTTTCCGATCATCTTTGGGCTATGTCCCCCGGAGGCACAAGCAACCTGGGCTCCAAACACCACTGGTCTTCCGGCATGAGACCAAGAAGACCCAGGAATTAAGAAGATTCAAGCAGATTCAGGGCAACCCGAACCAACTTTACCAGGTCAGATAATACACTTGAGGTTAGCCGAGAGGACAAATTGAGATTAACATTTTAATCTCAAACTAGAAATTAGTATGTAGCTATATATGGCAACTGGATTTAGATATACATGGTAACTGGCAAATATATCAGATTCCCCTTGTTTGATTCACAAGGACATCATTACTTCACAGATCTACCGTTGCATAAGCAAACACTTATAACTAAAACAAGGTATATGAAAGCTCCGCTTTTGGTTACCGATGAATGTTTTGTCCATCGGAAAGTGCATAGTACTAGTCTATGAATTTTTCAGTATGGCGGCAGGTCACATTCATCCATTTACTTTTATAAATGTCTAACTCTATTCTGGCCATCCAATGACCTCTGCCTGTTACAGGAGGGGTACGAATTTACGGAGGTGCTGTAAATAAAAGGTAGTAGGACGAAGCAAAAAGAACAAAACTCACTTGCCCGACTCCTAATAAATGATGACTAACCTTAAGAATGACCAAACAAGTCCCCAACAATGTGCTAACAAATCACGATCAGCAGAAAGAACGGCAGGCTGTTGTGACGTCAATTTAAATTTGCGACCTCTATATCAGTATTATTAAAGCAGCAATGCCAGCTCCCTAACCCTAACCTTATTCTTATTCCTAAACCTAACCCTAACCCTAAGTCTAACCCTATTCCTAATGCTAAGCCCAAGTGTAAAAGTCAGGTTGGATGAGAAGCAGCATTGTCGCTTTAAAAATAAGTATACCAGTGTATTAACTGATCAAAACAAACCATAAAGTACCAAGTATAGTTTTTCAATTTGGAACTTACACCATAATTAGCATAAGTCATGGTTAGGGAGACATGGGTAGCTCCTGATCTGTAGCAAAATAATAGACAGAGTTAAATGTATACTTCAAAGCTATTGTCCTTTGGTACGATAGCAGAACTAAAGCTAATAAGTATAATAATTTATATTTATTACTTGGCGGCACTGTCTTCCTGACCAAAGTAATTTTAACTTTTTCGCTCTCATTTTACCATGAAAAACTGTTTTTGTAATGTTCCTAAGTAGATTTTATAATGTGTTTTCTTGCAAGACAGCTAAGGTGATCATTTGGGACCATGGCTAAGTAAATATTATTTTCATTTGTGGACATTATAGGAAGATGTAATTCCTGAGCACTTATACATATGGTAAATGATTAGTGCTTTATACTAGGAAGTTCTGGATCGTGCATAGGACCATTTAAATAGAGGGACAAAAAGCTTGAGACCATCAAAGTAAGAGCCCTCCATTAGACTTTCTAGTAATGATATTTCTAGTCCCACACTACTGTCTTGAGAAAACTTGATGCAGTCTACTTTTGCATGCAATTGCAGCTACAGTTACCTTTTTTGTTTTCCAACTGTTATGAGGGCTCTATAACATGTACTTAGTTGTGACAAAATCCATGATCATGTAGTTTGGCTAAAACAACTGTGCTCTATATGTACATCACCAGACAAAACATCAGCTTGTGGAACATGGAAGTCCCTGATCATCACAGAGCTGAGACAAACCAATCGCTGCAACACAGTGAAAGGATTAACTTAGATCTTCATTGGCCTTCCATTCTACAAGGATTGAACTTGTAGAACAAGGTGTAAGGAAATATACACCGATCAGCCACAACATTAAAACCACTTGCCTAATATAGTGTAGGTCCCCATCGTGCCGCCAAAACAGCTTTGACCCTGTGGAGGTGTTGCCGGTGCTCGGGAAGCGGGCGAAGATGCCCGTGATCGCTGCGTCCCTGGAGGGACAGAAGATGTCCACAGCTCCGGTGCCCAGCAAGCGGGTGAAGAGGGAAGATGAGAAGTACTCACCCGTCCAGCGCGCCAGCTGCGGTAAGTATGACTTTCTTCCTGCAGGTCTTGTCCGCAGAGGAAGGATGAGCCAATCAGGGCTCATCTTTCCCCGCTGGCCAATCAGCGGCCGGATACACGAGCCAATCACGGCTCGCGCCCGGCCATTTAAAAGATTGGCGCCGACGCGAGCCAATCAGCGCTCGCGCCGGCTAATGACGTCACGCCAGCAACTATATAAGTCGCCGGGTGGCGCCATTTTGGCAGAAGAGAGTCAGCGGCGGAGGGAGAAGGACGTCGTGGGACGTCCGGAGTTGGAGAAGAAAAGAAGCCGGCAGAGCGGAGATCGTCGACGGGGAGCCCTTGTAAGGGGCGAGAGCGCCCCCGCCTCAGCAGCAGCAGCAGACCCAGCGCCGAAGAGGAGAAGAGGCGCCGCCATCTGGAGGGTCTGGAAGACCCGGAAAAGAAGACAGAAGACGGCGTGGCAGGTTGTGTATCCTGCGCAGAGCAGATAAGTACCCTCAATGTTAAATTCGGGCACTAGGCACGTGGCCACGGTCAGGCACAAGGCCAGTAGGCCATGTTGTAACGGGCACAAGGCCCTGTTAGTTAGTTAGGTGAGAGGAGGCTCAGAGCCTCCAGGTACAAGGGCACAAGGCCCTTAGGTAGTTAGTGGCCTAGAGCCCATAGGAAGGCCACAGGGCCTGAGTAGAGGCTGGTAGCCCGTAGGCTATAAAGGGCACACGGCCCTAGTAGATGGTCAGGGAGGCCACAGGCCTCAGTAGGCAGGGGCTAGTGCCCCTAGGTAGCAGGGCACAAGGCCCTAGTTAGTGGGCTCAGAGCCCTGAGCTAGAGAGCGGGCTGAGGCCCATTAATCAGAGCACCAGGCTCTGTGTGCAACTGGGCAAGAGGCCCATGGTGTGAAGGGCAGACGGCCCTGGTGGTGGTGTGGTAGAGGCGTGAGAGCCTCGTGAGTGTAGGCGCGGTCCTGTGTGAGGTGAGCACACGGAGTTAGGAGGTACAGTAGAGCGGAGGCTCCTGTGGTGCTGTAGCAACCGGCTGGTTGGCTAACAGCGGTGTGCTCAGGTGAGTAGCGTACAAAGTACTGTATACTGCATTTATTTTGTCTGTGCGGCGAGTATTATTTGTGTTGTGGTATTTTGGGGTGTGCTACATAACTGTGTCCAGGGGCAAGATGTCAGGCCCCCATTAAAGGTAGGCTCTTGTTCCTGTGTTTTTCTGTGCTAACCCGTGCTGTGGGGGACAAGTGTAGTTACCAGCATACACATAGTCAGGGGAGAACACACGTAGTTTTCCCGTCCCTTAGGTCCCTGGGGTCGCACTGGTTTCCAGAGGGGGTGACTGAGTGAGTCTGTGGCAGTACAGCACAGCTCAACGCAGTTCCAGGGGGCATCCCGTGGTTCAGGTTGAGAGTTCTAGTCCTCAGTTCCATGCAGGTTATCTGGCGGTTCCGGAGTGGGACACGTGTTCGATACCCGGGTGCAGGCAGTCGGGCGGTTCAGTTTCGATCGGTTGTTCCGGGCGGCAGTCTATACGTGGGTTAGCGTGCTGTTCCAGTGACCCTCAGTCGGGCCTCGTGCAGCCGGTCCATAGGATCCGTGGGTGACCCCATAGCAAGAAGGCAGCTTCTTGGTGCGACCTGGGTGAGGGGGTTAGGAACCGCCCTCCGGTTTAGTCCGTGAACACCGGCTGGTGTTCCCCGTAGTGGTTAGTGAGCAGTTCCATTAGTGCACCACACCTAGTTAGTCATAGTTGTTTGACTTAGTTGCGTTGCCGACCATTAGAGCGTTGTTAGGGTCGGGTCGCTGTTGTAGTCAGTTTAGTTTTGTGGGTGCCATCTTAGTCTCACTGAGAGTGCAGAGGGAGGCTGTGTGTTAGGCCCTCACCGGCAGGTGTGCGAGGTATTTGAGGCGGGACTAGTCCTGGTCTCAAGTGCCTGTAGTCCCCCGTGCAAAGAGCAAAGTGAGGAGGCGGCAAGCTTGGAGCTTGGACTGACCGTGTCCTCGTTCTTTGCCGTATTCTCGGACAGCCCTTACCTGGTAGGCACGGCCGTAATCTCTGTCTCTTTCTTAGAGGGACGTGGTTGGACGTGACAAGGGTTGCGGCTGCGGATCTGCTGGGATATCAGAGGCGGACTGGAGGTGACCATCGTTTACAAGGTAAGTTCTTTTAGGGTTGTGTCTGTCCTGTTTCCCCGCAGGGGGCGCTACAACCCATCGAGGAATAGACTCCACAAGACCTCTGAACATGTCCTGTGGTATCTGGCACCAAGACGTTAACAGCAGATCCTTTAAATTCTGTAAGTTGGGAGGTGAGCCTCCATGGCTCTGACTTGTTTTTCCAGCGCATTCCACAATCGGATAGATATCTGGGGAACTTGGAGGCCAAGTCAACACCTTGAATCTGTCATCAGAGAACACAGTTGCTATGAAGGGGTGTACTTGCTCTGCAGCAATGTTTAGGTAGGTGGTATGTGTCAAAGTAACATCCACATGAATGCCAGCACCCACAGATTCTCAACAGAACATTGCACCGACCATCACACAGCCTCCGTACGCTTGCCTTCTTCCCATAGTGCATCCTGGTGCCATCTCTTCCCCAGCTAAACGACGTACACGCTTTGGCTGTCCACATGATGCAAAAGATAACTTGATTCATCAGATCAGGCCCCCTTCTATCACTGCTCCACAGTCCAGTTTTGGCACTTGAATGCCCATTGTTGCCGCTTTCGGCAGTGGACAGGGGTAAGCATGGGCACTGTAATCGGTCTGCGGCTACACACCAAGCTGTGATGCCCTGTGTGTTATTAAACCTTTCTACCACAACCAAAATTAACTTTTACAGCAATTTGAGCTATAGCAGCTCTTCTGCAGGATTGAATCAGAATTGGCCGAACCTACATTCGCTCCCTTTGCGTATCAATGAGAGTTGGACGCCCATGACCCTGTTGCCAGCTCATCGGCTGTCCTTCCTTGGACCACTTTTGGTAGGTACTAACAACTGCAAACCGGGAACGCCCCACTAGACCTGCCATTTAGGAGATGCTCTGACCCAGTCGTTTAGCCATCACAATTTTGCCATTGTCAAAGTCGCCCAGATCCTTACGCTTGCCCATTTTTCCTGCTTCCAACACATCAACTTTAAGAACTGACTGTTCATTCACTGTCTAATATATCCCGCCCCTTGACAGTGACATTGTAATGAGATCAATGTTATTAACTTCACTTGTTAGTGGTTTTAATGTTATGGCTGATCGGTGTATATTAACCATTTAGAGTATATAAATCAAATGGATGATGTAGAAAATTAAAATAAATATTTTCAGAATCTGTACTATCTTTGTTCCAGACTGTCACTTTAAAGACACAACTAAAATGAAATATAATTAATACTGCAATTGTATATGATGTAATTTCAACCTCAACTTTCTAAATACAGCTGAAAGAAGAAATCCAGTCTGATGCCAAGAAGAGGATCAGAATAGTTTAGGGAATCTGTTGATGTTTCTATGTCTCTCAAAATTGCAGCATCTTAAAGTCCATTAAGGTGCAGGAAGATGTGCTGAATGTAATCTTTGAATGTAATATAACAGCTAGGAGACTACTTTGTTAAACTATTATCAACCCCTAGAGGACACTATTGCTTTATGAGTTGATTTAATATGAAAGACTCAGTTTCATATGCAAATAAGTATCATTATATCAGTTTGCTGTACAGCAGAAAATGTCATTTTAACCTCCTCCAGCCCCCTTAGCATAGCTTGCTATCCCAAAGCTTCATTACATTCTATTTCTCATTAATAATAATGTTCATATGTGACCCTCAAATGTTTTAAACAAAATCAGACATTATACTTTATCATCAATGAAAGCTTAACTAAAGCTTCATACTTATATTATGCCTTTCTGCTAAGTCTATGTATATCCTGTTATATTATGCTATACCTATACTCTCACTCTAACCGCAAAAAATGCTTTTGTTTAAAGACTACCAAAAATCCAATCTTTTACACCCTTTCCCAAACAATTAGCACTACTAAGCAGGTCCAATACAAGGGCCCCAACAGTTTGGGTCAACCCACTCTTGCCAGCTCTGTTATGACTTCTGTGCAAGCACTGACAACCAGGACAAGTTCAAGTGCAAACATTCTTTTGTCAGATTCTGGGGCGTGGATTGTTTGAAACAAAGGTCTTCACAGTCAGTGTCTGTATTACAAAATGACACAGTACTTTTGCATCACCCCTTCTGCCAGTTGTTAACTAGAGAAAAGAAGTCAATATGGTGCTGGCTGTTGTGAGTTACCCCAAACTATATATATTTTTTTTTAAATGTGTTTAGTACAAAGGACTGCATATGCTAAACATCTCTCTGTACAGGTCAGGCAGTAGCCCAGAGTTCAGTAATGCAATGGTAGTTAAAGTATGATGTTGACAGCTTGTAAAAGTGAGTTTGGCTTGCACCATACGCCAATGAATTTATTGAGATTTTCTTGTTTTTTCCCCCCCCAAAATACTTACAATCTAGAGCTCACTGAGTATGTTGGTTCACTTAATGAAAGAGGCTTACTCAGTGCTTGAAAATGTAAACCCAAAATTGTTCCATAGTGCATATTAATAACATTTGAGTGATCAGACACAAAAAGATCATTTGTAGTGGGGAGCACTGACTTAAGCTCCACCCAGCACCTATGGCAATTTAATATACCACAGTTTGTGACTAGTTGACTTCTGCCTTTCACTGCGACATTTTTGCAAACTCTGGACATGCTACACGTAGATTTACATTGTGAACCTTTAGCCCCATTTTCCATCTGACATTTCTAACTTATTGCTTCTCATGTGTATATAAATGAGATCCAGAAAACTGATTAGGTAGGAATTTAAATTCTATAATGTGATCACTGTAACTGCATTTATAACTATGTTTTGGAGAAGAAACTTAAATACAAAAAAATAAATAGAATTTAGTAAATATACCCCATAGTCTATATTAAATCACAATCTATTTACTTCCATAATCCATGTTTCCTTACCTCTTTGATGAAGTTCATGAAGCGACTACCAAACCTCCAGGCTTTGTGTCGATGACACTGCAATGAGTTGACCGTCATCTGAGGGGCTCTCTGGTAGCACACAGACACAATGTGGACCGCATCGTATGTCAGAGCAGCATCTGTCTAAAATAAAGGGGAACGGCATTTGGATTGAGAAGAAACTCACAACTCCATAAATAAATGCACAATGGATGTGATCAGCCATCATGGCTAACTATGAACGTGTCTATTCTGATAGTAAGCTCTTTCTGCAAATGGAGAATCCTCTAGTTTTTCTTGTTCCCCAGTTATAAGTTGAAAATTAACCCCTTGAATTACAGCCAGACCTCATCCATATTATAAAAGTGCTGTCTTGGCCTTCAACTCCAATAATCATCATCACCATCATTTATTTATATAGCGCCACTAATTCCGCAGCGCTGTACAGAGAACTCATTCACATCAGTCTCTGCCCCATTGGAGCTTACAGTCTAAATTCCCTAACATACACACAACCACACACACAGACAGACAGAGAGACTAGGGTCAATTTGATAGCAGCCAATTAACCTACTAATATGTTTTTGGATTGTATAATGTATTTGTATGTGCTATAGACCTTTTACAACACAAAAATTAATATCAGCTATTGTCGTTCTTGGGCCAGTTGTCATTTATGATCTAATTCAATTATTTTTAATGTCCCTTTCCAACACCACGGGGTCCTGTGCATTTATAATGTATAGAATATGCTGTGTTTCTTTTCCCTTTCAGGAATACGTGACTACTTTCTCTCTTATAATCCTGTTAGTGACGTAACTGGCATACTGACACTCCATAGATCTAGCTGTGGAAAAGTGCATAAGAAAGCAATTTATCTTACTAGTTTTCATCATTTCATGATCATATCCCTTTCACTTAATTACTCTATCTTTGTTTAAATAGTTATTATTAGTATTATTATAAATATTTTATTTGTTTTTATGTGAGTACCTAGATTCTAATTCAGGTAAATTCTGTGGTTTGCCAAAGTTCGTGACAACAAGCTTGAAAGACAATGCTTGTGTTCTACTGTAAATTGACTTAATTATTGAAATAAACTCTGTTCCAAAGAAGAGAGATTAGCATCAGAGTGAGTGCCATTTCTGAACCTGCTCCAGAATCGCCGCAGCACATTGGCCCAATGAATTGGAACCTCTGAGGCTGCCAATGTATCATCCGCTATGCATGTTTGTGTCCTGAGCAGATGATGAACAACACTGGAGGCTAGTGGCATCTGGACTCTGAAGAAGTTGTGATGAGAGGTGGAGCTCACTCCTTGCAGAGATACAACCACAGGCTACATTAGGGAAATGATATGTTTGAATCTCTCTAAGCAGCAAATAGAAGTTAGAAAGTAGGGAAAATATGGTTACAAACAAACACTGAGCTCTGAATAAGTGAAATAATGAGATGGAGATAAAGTATGCAGTGGAAGTATTAATGAGAAATGATTAAGGGAATAGTGTTGAAGTAACAGTGTTTTGGAGAAATTGAGGAAAATGTGGGTTTAATCCAAAGAAGCAATTTAAAACCCAAAAAATTGGCTATATATACAATTTTGTGATTTTTCAACTCTTTTCACTCTTTCCTCTGTAGGTGCCCGATTCATCAAGGCATGTATATGTCGATTTTGAGCCTATTGTATGCAAAATCACTGCATACCCAGAACCGGACCATGCGTCAGTAACCCAGCCCTGTGCATTCCGTCTTTGAGCACAAAGGACACATACTATAGACTATAAATTCGGGGAGTGAGCGGGGCGGGGAAGCAGAGTTTTTCCATAGTTAATTTGCAGTTGGGACATGCCAAAATCAAGCGCATGCACCCGCATCCAAATTAAGCTCTGGACATGGCAAAGTTACTTGTTTTTCTGCCATATCTTTTGCACCAGCTACAGGGCTAGTCTAAGTCCTGATCAGTAGTGATGAGAGTCTCGTATGCATGCTAACATCCCAATAAATATATTTCATGGGGGAAAAAATGACGTGTGTGTTTATGTATATATATATATATATATATATATATATATATATATATATATATATATATATATATATATATATATAAATGCTTAGTGGCGTCTGTGTAAAAAAAAAAAACAAGTTGCAGCGCCGCCTGCTGGGCAGAGTTATACACTGACCTACTAAATTCTTAGTGTGTGTGGGAAAAATAATTCAAACAGGGCTGAAATTGGGTAGGGCTCAAACTCATTTTCGTGAGGTAATTTTACCTCATGAACACACATGTGTAGAGGCGTGCGTTAGTGTGTGTGTGTGTGTGTGTGTGTGGAAAAAACTATTTTCTCAGAAAGGGCTCATCCAATTGACCTGAAATTTGGTATACTGACATTATTTGACTAAAAAATTAGAATAGTCAAGTCAGTTAACTTCCATCATCCCCCCTTCCCCCCGTGGGAGGGGTATTAAAGGCTAAATTTACGAGTTGAGGGGTCAAACTCATTTTTGTGAGGTAATTTTACCTCATGAACACACATTAAAAAGAGCGCTTGCGTCGGGAAGTAACGATCTTCCCCTGAGGAGGCCTGGGCTAGGCCCAAATGCATGACAAGAACTTTTTTAAGACCTTAAGTATCTTGATTTGACTAGAATGCATGAGTATCATGCACGGGTTAACTTGTGTGTATATATATATATATATATATATATATATATATATATATATATATATATCTATATCTATATCTATATATATTATATATATACACACATATAATGTGTGTGTGTGAGATGCTCGGGCTCGGTTTTCCGAGAACCGAGCCCACTCGAACTTTCCAAAGCCAACTCTGTACTTTTTTTTCGCGTCCTCAAAAGTGATAACAAGGCAAAATGTCATAGTTGCATCGTCGGATCTCTCAAGTTTTGTATTCTATAAGTAATGCCCTCCACGGAGATCCGGTGCCATTTCACAGAGAGGCACAGAAGGGGTAACACGGTTCTTGGCAGTCTCTAGTGCAGTTGGGCAGCATCATATCTTAAACAGAAAGAGGAGGGGTGGCAGTTTTTTTAAGTCTCCAGTGACATTCTACTGAGTTATAGCTCACACAGAAACAGGAGAGGTCCCAGTGTTGTTGCCAGTCTACGTGCCATTGCTCCATTGCTAATTGTCATTGCTGTAATTGAAATAATAGGGTTGTCAGTGTTCTTCAAAATATGCAGTCACATTGTACTGTGTTATTATAGCTCACACAGAAACAGGAGAGGTCCCAGTGTTGTTGTCAGTCTACAGTCTACATGTCATTGCTCCATTGTTAATTGTCAATGCTGAAATAGAAATAATAGGGCCGGCAGTGTTTTTAAAAGCTTCCAGTCACATTCTACTGTGCCATAACTCACCCAGAAATAGGAGTGGTATCAGTGTTTAGTGCTGAAACAGAAATTTAAATAATAGGGCTTGCAGTGTTCTTAAAAGTCTCCAGTGACATTCTACTGTGCCATAGCTCATACAGAAACAGGAGGGGTGGCAGTATCCTTGTCACTCTCCAGTCACATTGTTCTTCTCACTCTCCAGTCTCAGTCATGATGATACTAATCCCTCTATGTCATGTGCTAAAGCCTATATTCAAGTGCATAGTGGTTTTAAGTCAGGGAAACAAAAAGGTAAAAAAAAAGCTTGTACACTTTTAAAGAAAAAAACACCTCTCTAATAAAGGTGAAAGTTTACTGCAAAAAAAACATAAAATAACTGCGCTGTACATTCCCCCTCAAATTCGATTCTTCTTGCAGCAGCTGCAATCTCCTACATGCTGTTGCAGAATGCTAAAAATGACCCCAATTATTTCTGGACACAGACAGCATCTCTTGCATGTCACTGTCATTTTTTCAAAAGCTCGGTACAGTAAAGTTTCACCTTTATTTAAAAAGGTAAAAGCTATTTTTTTACATTTTTGTTTTTGACATTTATTTTACAGAGACTTCTGTAATGGTGGTTTTCCTGCAAGGTTGAATTAATATTGTGTTAGGATGATGTACACACTGATGAGGGTGAGGATGAGGCTGAAGATGATTACAACAACATCTTGCCACTGTAGAGTTCATTGACAGCACTGTTATCTTAGCTGCCTTAAGGCCATTGTTACCTAGTTTTGTGTGGGGCCCAAACAAACCAAGCACTTCAGCCACACATTTGGCACTCCTTGTCACTGAAGTGCTTGGTTAGTTAAACCAAGCACCACTTTTCCTTTCAGCTACCACTGTGTGCCAATGTTACCTACAAGTGCTTTAAGTGCTGAAGTTTGTTTTCAATCATCCTTTCAATTGCTTCTCTCTCGAACATGTGACCACATAGTTTCTTTTTCACTCATCTCCAACAGTGTTATAGAAGGGCTCTGGGTGACGGCTATCTCCTCGTCTTCATCTTCCAAATCTTCGTCTGCAGGGGCCGGTGACACACCCATTTGTTTTCTCAGATCTCTTAGATGTTCTTTAAACTGGACATATTTATCATCCTGCCTCAGGGCCTCCTCTGTATTGTTCTTCTGAAGCGCAGTGTATCTCTCGTGTACAAGCTCTCTTAAATCTGGCATCTCATCCGGTGGGTCGCATTTTAATGTAATTATGGTCTCCTCAACTGCCACTATTTATTGGATTAAATCTCTGTTCAATGCAGCGTATTCCAAGATGATAGATTTCAGGCTGCCCACATGTTCCGTGTCACAGTCTGTTTGAAGCAGATGTAATGGCACTCTAATTGTAATATCCATTTCTGTGTCTATATAAGTTTGGCAGTTCTTCAGAGAGAAGAAGGAGATTAAAGATGCAGTACGAGCAGACATGGTTTAATAATGTAGAATTCATTGACAGCACTGTTGGGTTTAAGGCAGCTCAGCTGTTGGTAGCTTGTTTTGTAGGGGCCCAAACAAAAGAAGCACTTCAGCCACAGAAGTGGCACTCCTTGTCGCTGGAGTGCTTGCTTTGTTAAAATGTACATGTCCTTTTCAATATCTTACATAAGGGTGGATGGGAGGGCCCAAGGACAATTCCATCTTGCAACACTTATCGTTTTCTTCCACTGCTGTGTGGCAATGTTTCTCAGATGTGCTAGGAACTGCCATGTGTTTGTGTTGTTGCTCTGTCGCTTAGCATCCAGCCAGGTCGCTGCAGTCTTTGTCCGAAAGTAGATGAAAATAATATTGTGACCTGTGAGGTGTTCAAAATTGACTGGAAATGACCAGATATTAGTGTTATTGAGGTTAATAATAATAATAATAATGTAAGAACAAAAAAAGAGCAAAATTATGTGATTTTAGCATATTTTAGCTATTTTTCTAAAAAATACAGATCCACAACCAAAACATGCAAGTGCAGTTTTCCAAAACCAAAACACAATTTTTTTTTCTCTGTGTTCTTTTGGGAATTTAAAATCCACATAGGCTTTGAAGATTGCAGTGTCTCGTGTAGTAGAGGACCGCAGACCTACACCGAAATTCAACAGCGCACGTATCTTGAAAGCCATTCCTTGATGAATTTGGGAGCCAATTTACGTGCATTTTAAAACAAATGCAGATTCTATGGGTCTTGATGAATCAGGCCCAATATGTCTCCAGCCAGCGTCTTGCAAAGGCTGTGCATTGGGGTGGTGGTGAGATGAAGAATTGTGGGAGAGAGAGGTCACACACCCAAGGGGACAAGTCAGTCATTCACAAACAGCTTTTTGCACCACTGGGGAGCACAGTATGGCAATGAAGAAGGGGCCACAGTGATGAAGGGGGGATTGTGTGATGGAGGAGAGCAGTGTTATGAAGGAGAGGAACAGAGTGATAGATGGTTCCAATTTAACAAATTACATTTTACAAATTAAGGTGCTGATTTGAGATGCTGATGACATGTTAACATCTACTGCAATCTGTGACCATAATACCATACTGCAGTGGCAATACAAATGAGCTTGTAAAGTGCAACCATCACCTACATATATTGAATGCAGCCATTTTATGGGCTGAGCTAATATTGCAGGGTATTCATCCATGGCATGAAGTGTCATCATATTTTAGTGATATCCCTTGCCATCACCAGTCATTCTGCTCTTGCCTTGCCTGCGCCAGCCTTTCTGCTCTTCCTTTGCCTGCGCCAGTCTCCCTGCTCTTCTATTGTCTCCTCTACCCTTGGAATAACGATATAACTATCCTTATTCTATATTGTTAAATGTTCCATTTGTAGCAATATATTTGTATAATGCTGTCCTCTCTGTCATTTTATTCTGGATCCACCCCTGGTAATTATCATAGAATATTGAATGTTTTTATAATATCATTTACCTCTCTGAGATATAAGGTGAACATGAACCACTTGTCTATCAAAAAATTATAGCAAGGGATGAACTTGGAGGTATTGGCTGACAAGGCGTTAAACTGATCTTTATCAAAGATCAATGAGGTACATTTAGTACATTTAAAAATTATTCAAAAAAACCTGTCTCTTTGATAAACTAGAGCAAAAAATGTTACAAGAAAATCTGTATCACTTGTAAAAATTTTGAATATTCAACCACACTGGTATTCACAGTATTTGCACATGCAAAATGTATGATTCAGCAATCTGATTATAAAACTTATTTGTAATCTAACTTTCATGGACCATCATTATAAAAATGTCTGACATTTTTGAATCTCTTTCTTTCTTTCTTTAAGTCTTTAACTATTTCCTCTACTAGTTAACTACTCCAGTACAGCTAATGGGAAGCAGTATCTGGAAAACAATGGTTTTCAAAGAAGTACACTAGTAGATAATTAATGTTTATTTCTGCTTGTGTAGTGGGACTACTGCAGGGAATGCCAGTGCTTTGACTCTATTGTTCGTACCGTCATAATTCCATCTAGAAGACCAGTCTCTGGCTTGGGAGGCGCTTGTAGACGTTCCATTGACCATTTATCTGCAATGGTGCCAACATAAGGGTTCTCCACATTTAGGATTCGGAATCCAGTCAGATTCACCCCAGAGTAGCGATATGGTTCCAGGTCCAATGCATAGAGGTCCTGCAAAACAACATACAGCTCTGAAGACTTACTAAAATGCTCTATAAAACATCATGGTAACCTTATCACATGCTTATGAGTTTGATATAAAAATATTAAATTACACTTGTTTTTATATTTATTTAATTTTTGTGCTGTTCCAAATAAATGGCTGACCCCTGAGACTACAACATCCATGTTTCACTTAGACAGGAAGAGATAGTCATTTTCTAAATGAGGAAATGGGAAGAACAAAAACGTTTAATTATGGCCATAAACTTGAATTTTTAACATATCTAAACATCACATAGCTATGAGAGTACAAAAACCTCGACCAACAAACAGTTATCACAGACAAAATAAATACTAAGAAATATGTTAATTCTTTTTTACAAATTCTGAATGTTTTCTGAGTCTTTTTTTTTTTTTTTACAGTAAACTCTTACTATATATTTTCTGGGGTTATTTTAGGGAGTTAGTTTTTGTGGTGTATGATTTGCTTGATAGCCGTACATCTTTGATTTTATTACATATAATATTTTACATGTTTTCAAACATAGAGCTTGGAATTATAAATGCAACTTATTTATGCACTTAGATAAATATCTTCCATTGTGTTTCAAGCTAACTACTGACACTAAAACGTGAACATTGGAACACAAGAAAAAAAAAACACACATTAGAACATTATGGCCAAATAAAAAATTAAGGATACAGCAACATAATTTAGACAAAGGGATATATTTAATAAACTGCCGGGTTTGAAAAACTGGAAATGTTGCCTATAGCAACCAATCGGATTCTAGGGCCTGATTCATAAAGGATCTTAACTTGAGAAACTTCTTATTTCAGTCTCCTGGACAAAACCATGTTACAATGCAAGGGGTGCAAATTAGTTTTCTGTTTTGCACATAAGTTAAATACTAACGGTTTGTTCATGTAGCACACAAATATCAACTTTAAATTTCAGTGTACAAATAAGTTATCAAGTATTTGTGTGCTACATGAAAAAACAGTCAGTATTTAACTTACGTGCAAAACAGAATACTAATTTGCACCCCTTGCATTGTAACATGGTTTTGGAGACTGAAATAAGAAGTTTCTCAAGTTAAGATCCTTAATGAATCAGGCCCCTAGTTATCATTTATTTAGTACATTCTACAAAATGACAGCTAGAATCTGATTAGTTGCTATAAGCAACATCTCCACTTTTTCAAACCTGCAGTTTAGTAAATATACCCTCAAATTGTTTTTCATTCCATACATGTGCTCTGGGAATATTTAGTTCTATAGGAATATGGCATTTGATTGGTCTCTGCCACTTGCTTGTAAAGAGGTCATCAATCAAGGACAAAGCCATCTAAATATGTCTATTGTATGTCACCAATAGATGACCCCAGCTCCCACCAAGAATTCTATGGACAAAGTTTCAGTACAACATTTCTATTAGAGATGGTCACTGACCCCCGTGTTTTGGTTTTGGATTCGGTTTTGGATCTGGATTACCGTCGTGTTTTGGTTTTGGTTTTGCAAAACCGCCATTGCGTGTTTTGGTTTTGGTTTTGGTTTTGTTTGGTTTTGTTTTGCTATTTTTTTGGAAAATCCATGTTTTTGGGCCTAAATTAACCCAATTTAGTGCTCCAACTGTTTTAGAGACAAGTAATCTAATTGTTGAGGTAATAAATCATCCAAAAAAACAGTTTAATTCTTCGTTGGTAGGCCTATTCTACACACAAAACAGATTGTCTTCCTCTCCATCTATGCATATTGGCAATGCAGCCATCGTCTTTGAATGTATATTACACCCTACACTTATAGTTAAATATGTAAAGAAATGTAAAAAGCCAGTTTGGTTTCTGTCTCTCAAGGCCCCCCTCCACTTGTATAAAATACCAAAAAATTCAGCCATTATAGACTGTACAATATTAATTGACATGGAGAAAGCCAGTTTGGTTTCTGTCTCTCTAGGCCCCCCTCCACTTGTATAAAATACCAAAAAATTCAGCCATTATAGACTGTACAATATTAATTGACATGGAAAAAGCCAGTTTGGTTTCTGTCTCTCTAGGCCCCCCTCCACTTGTATAAAATACCCAAAAATTCAGCCATTATAGACTGTACAATATTATGAAAAATGGACAAAGCCAGTTTAGGGTCACTCTGTCTATGACACCCTACCCTTAAGGATAAATTGCCCTAACAGCAGCCTTTCAAGATGGTATGTGATATGGAAATGCCACAAGTCCCTTTCCTCTTTGGGGGTAGATTGCACCCTACACTTACATAGAAAGTTTTAAAAAGATGTTATCGGCATCATCTTCAGCTTAATCCTCACCCTCATCAGTGTGTACGTCATCATCACAGACTATCAATTCATCGCCGCTTGAATCCGCCATTAGAGAACAGTCAGTGCTTGGATGTCTTGGATGGTGAAGGCCTTCCTCGTGGAAGATGTAGTTCATTTTTATAAACATCATTTTCTCCACATTTTTGGGAAGTAACCTTCTACGGCGATCACTGACTAAGTTCCCTGCTGTGCTGAACACTCGTTCAGAGTACACACTGGAGGGTGGGCAGCTTAGGTATTGCAAAGCAAGTTTGTACATGGGTTTCCAAATGGCCTGCTTTTCTTCCCAGTAAGGAAAGGGACTGTCTGACATTTCCATATCAACTACCTCTTGAAAGTAATCCTCCACCATCCTTTGCATGTTTATACTCATATTGGATGGAGTTATGGGCAAAGTGACACATTTTTTTGAAAAATCCTTCAAACCAGCCCAGATGTTAAATTGTTCTGGTCTGCCCCCTGTGTCTTCCCTGCTTCTTTTTTGGAAATTTAATTTTTTACGAGCAACAGCTTGAGAAAGTGAAGGAGGACACGTCGTCAAGCCGAGGCCCAGTTCAGCGGCCAACTTGCTGAGCAATAGCTCCTTGCAAAAGTTCACATCTCGCTCATTTACAAGTAAAGACTCAATGTAGGTTTTAAACCTTGGATCAAGCACAGTGGCCAAAACGTACTGATCCGAGTTCAAGATC
Source organism: Mixophyes fleayi (assembly GCF_038048845.1). NCBI lineage: Eukaryota > Metazoa > Chordata > Amphibia > Anura > Limnodynastidae > Mixophyes > Mixophyes fleayi. The sequence goes on along the minus strand of NC_134403.1, from coordinate 213,347,889 downwards.
TTAATAACTCGAGGATCATTGTGAAGCGAATTAAGTACTTGATCGACAAGGCCAACATACTTTGCTGAATTGCTTGCTTTCAGCTCCTCCTTCATTTTCTCAAGCTGCTTTTCCAATAGTCTAATTAAAGGAATGACTTGGCTCAAACTAGCAGAGTCTGCACTGACCTCACATGTCACAACTTCAAATGGTTTCAGCACCTTACACAGCACTGAAAGGATTCCCCACTGTGCAAGAGTGAAATACATCCCCCCTCCTTTCCCAATGTCATGACTTGTGCAATATGCTTGGATGGCTTTGCGCTGTTCCTCCATCCTCTGAAGCATGTACAGGGTGGAATTCCACCGAGTTACCACCTCTTGCTTAAGTTGGTGGCAGGGCAAGTTAAACTGCTCTTGGAGCTGCTGTAATCTCCTACATGCTGTGGCTGAATGCCTGAAATGGCCTGAAATTTTACGGGCCACTGAAAGCATCTCCTGCACCTCACGGTTATTTCGTAGGAAGCTCTGCACCACCAAGTTGATGGTGTGAGCAAAACAGGGAATATGTTGGAAATCACCCAGCTGTAATGCTCGCACTATATTGATGGCGTTATCTGAAATGACATACCCTGGGGAGAGTCCGAGTGGTATAAGCCATGCATCAATCACATCTCTCAGTTTGCGTAACAAATTGTCAGCCGTATGCCTGTTAGTGAAGCCGGTGATACAAAGAGTGGCCTGCCTGTGACAAATGTTACGTAGTGGTGTACATGCTGCTGCTGTTCCTGCTGGTGAAGGTGAATGACCAACCCAGTGGGCTGTCACAGTCATATAGTCTTTGGTTTGGCCACTTCCACTTGTCCACATATCTGTGGTTAAGTGAACAGTGGGCAGAATGGCATTTTTCAGCGCAATCTCTACATTTTTACACACTTTTTGGTATAGTTGTGGAATAGCTTTATGGGAGAAATGGTGTCGCGATGGAATTCTGTAACGCGGACACAAAACCTCAATTAACTGTGAAAAACCAGCTGCGTTTATTGTGGAGATTGGACGCAGATCTAACACTAACATTGCAGCCATGGCGTCTGTGATTCACTTGGCGACTGGGTGACTGCTGTCATATTTGCTTCCCCTCGCAAATGATTGTTTCACAGTTAATTGCTGAAATGTAGGACTGCTCATTTTATTAACCTGCCTCTGGGATGACGATTCACCCCCAGCAGCAGCAACAGCAGCAGCAGGACTAACGCTTTCTTCAGAGGAATCAATAATAGTGCCGGAGTCATCCAGCCTTAAGTGGGATGCCGGGCTAACTCCGAGCGCTACTGAGGATATTGATGAGGATGGTGTGGTGGGTGTATTTTGTAGCCGTCGGTATGTCGGTGAGCGGAGGGTCTTAGCTGATGAGGGAGTGCTTGTATTCTTTTGGGAAGAACTTTCAGCTTTTCCCAACACTTTGCCATGAACTCTCGTTAAATGGCGTAACATAGACGAGGTTCCAAGATGGTTAAGGTCCCTCCCTCGACTGACTGTGGCTTCACATACACTACAAATGGCTATACAATTGTTGTCTGGATTTGAGTAGAAATAATTCCACACATAAGAAGTGGATTTTTTTGTTTTATGCCCAGGCATGACAATGGCCTTTTTCTTGTCACGTGCCAGAACTGCTGCCACTGGTGCAGGACTTACACAAACAACATCATCCTCATCAACATCCTCATTAGCGCCCTCGTCGCCTACACAAATCTCCCCCTCATCCTCTTCTAATTCCAAAGTGGCATCCTCAATTTGGGTATCACCGGCTACACTCGGGCTATTAAGGCACACATCAGCAGAATGCTCACGATTAGACATCCCACTGTTGGATGGACTCTCCACAGGGATTGTTGTCATTTGTGAATCAGAGCAAATATTCTCCTGTAATGCCTCACTGTTATCTTGCAGCTCGGCTTTGACGCTTAACAGTAGTTGTGCACCAATTGTAGGCTGGGTAACTTTTTGGGATCTGCCACTAATAGCCAAAGGTGAAGGCCTCATTCTCTCTTTGCCACTGCGTGTGTAGAATGGCATGCTTGCAATTTTTTTTTTATTGTCACTTAACTTTTGCTCAGTTACACTTCTTTTTCGCTTCAATACAGTAATTTTTTTTTTGGTTTTTGTTTTTTGCACTAATTTGAAAACACTCTGTTGTTTGACATCGCCTTGGCCAGATGACGTACTGGGAACACTAACATCAGGACTGGTGACAGAACCTGGTTGCTCATTCAGATCATATGTGGACTGCTTTGAATCCATTCTGAGCGCAAACCACTGGGGAGTGCTAAAAATTATTTAGTAGATACTGCTGACAGTTATGACTTTTGACAGCCAGAAATATTAATGCACAATTAGGGAGGACACCCCAAAAGCACTGAGGAGTGCTAATAATTATTTAGTAGATACTGCTGACAGATATGACTTTTGACAGCCAGAAATATTAATGCACAATTAGGGAGGACACCCCAAAAGCACTGAGGAGTGCTAAAAATTATTTAGTAGATACTGCTGACAGATATGGCTTTTGACAGCCAGAAATATTAATGCACAATTAGGGAGGACACCCCAAAAGCACTGAGGAGTGCTAAAAATTATTTAGTAGATACTGCTGACAGATATGACTTTTGACAGCCAGAAATATTAATGCACAATTAGGGAGGACACCCCAAAAGCACTGAGGAGTGCTAAAAATTATTTAGTAGATACTGCTGACAGATATGACTTTTGACAGCCAGAAATATTAATGCACAATTAGGGAGGACACCCCAAAAGCACTGAGGAGTGCTAAAAATTATTTAGTAGATACTGCTGACAGATATGACTTTTGACAGCCAGAAATATTAATGCACAATTAGGGAGGACACCCCAAAAGCACTGAGGAGTGCTAAAAATTATTTAGTAGATACTGCTGACAGATATGACTTTTGACAGCCAGAAATATTTATGCACAATTATGGGGGACACCCCAAAAGCGCTGGGGAGTGCCAAATATGAAGAAAAAATAATAAACCTCTATCCTCCTCTCTGCACTAGCGATTTTGGTTAGAGCAATTGCAAGAACAATATTGTATTCTCTGTCCCTGCTCTAATTAGCCTATGACTACACCCTGCTCTCTCCCTCTGTCAAATGGCGATGGATTGCTGTGGAGGCGTGTATTTATAAAGTTGAAGTATCGCGAGAACCGAGCCCCGAGATCCGACGACGTCACAATGACGTTCGGCCTCGATTTGGATTCGGAACGGGCGGGAGAGTACCGAGCTGCTCAGCTCGGTACTCGGATACCCAAAGTTCGGGTGGGTTCGGTTCTCGGAGAACCGGACCCGCCCATCTCTAATTTCTATACATATAGTGGGTATTCCTAAAAGGCTAAAGTACAGTGTTGCTTTTTATGTATATTTTTTTGCCTACAAATTAGAATATTTGGATGTCTTCCACATACCTTTCATTTTATTCCTAGGAGAGATTTTATCTTTAAGGCGATTAAAATCCAAGAGTAATCTAGCAAAGCATATCATGTTTGGCATACAACCAGCTGTGTAAGGTTGCCAGACAGAAAGTGGAAAATAGAAGGGTACAGCAAAGAAACGCATCTTAATGCATTCTTTGGCTGAGATGGATTTCTGGCTATTGTGTTTAATAACACAAAGATCTGCTGTTTCAGGAAATCTGATGACTGGAAAAAGGATAGGAAATTGTTAACCTCTTCGGGGTATGTTGATTTAGCAGTCACATCATATTTATTCATTTTTAAAAGGAAGGTAAACCCTTCTTATGCATATAAATTCTTTCTTTTTGAAAGATAAACAATATACCATCATTTAATCAGGTAACAAATAAATATAAAACTGTCATGAAATTATTTGTATTTTAAATCTTAAGTAATCATATGGACATAACTATTGTAAGCAGATAGAATAGTTGAATAAAATTTTATCTGTATACTTAAATGATTCTCTGCCCCTAGCGGTCAAATTGTAATGAAAACTATTTTAAGAATATGCATGTAAGGTTAAATATCTGGGTCTTGTCAGACTGCCCCTCACATGGAGAGGAAAATATGAGCATACTTGCCTACTCTCCCGAATTTCGTTGGCTCCCGGAAGAGTATGCAAAGCTCCTGCATTTGCCGAAATTCACGGCAGTGAACGGAGGGGGTGGGGCTTAATAGTGTCATTAAGCTCCGCTCCCTCCAATCAATGCCGTGAATTACAGCTTTTTATAGTGTTGCAGGCAGGGCTATGGTGACGCGACAACGTCACCACGCCCTCTCCTCCTCTCCCATGTCACATGAAACCTTAAAAGTTGGCATGGATGAGTTGTACAGGTCAGCACACGGGAGAGAATGACAGATTGACACAGTTGCTAGTTAAAGAAACAATCACAATATAAGACAAAGTCAAGAGTAAGACAGACACAACAGAAGAAAGCCACAGAGAGCAATTTGAACTAATAACTAAAAGGAAATGTTTTATTCATTTGTAACTGTAAGATAAAAGACATTTTATTACAGTGTAATGGGTTAACTATCATTACTTTTACATTCTAATTTATAGAAACATAGAATTTGAGGCAGATAAGAACCGCTTGGCCCATCTAGTCTGCCCATTTTTTATTAACCCATGGTAACCTCAAGCCCTATTTGGTCGTTTAATCTTTGTAAGGATATCTTTATGTGTATCCCAAGCATTTTTAATCTCTAGATTCTCAGACAGTAGATAGATTTAGCCTCATCTCCTAGTCTCTCCTCACACCTAATTTTTAACACCTAGTAAGAATGCACAACACAGACACAACACAGATTCACACTCACCTAGATATACTGAGTAGACAGATAGAGAATAGTCACCTGATTGTGTTTCAAACTCAGAGTTTACTTAAGGATGGAAGTTGTTTCACTTTAGCATGCAAACTACTACTCATTGATCTATGGTGTCAGTGTACTGACAAAGATTGATTGCCACATGCAAATATTAGTAGCATAGTGGAAGTAATAAAACACTTTTTACACATCATGAAAGTAAATACCTTTATTACACTTCTAAATCTTTAATGATCAGACAATAGGACATATGCAAACATAAAAGCTCTATTGCCGGTGAAAATGTGTGTTTTCCCTAGCAATAGGGCTTAGTCCTATGCATCAACGGGGTACCGCCTATTTAACAGACATTGCAGAAATGTTACAGAAGAAAATGAATGAAAAAATGTTTTAGTCTTTTTTTCTATACATATTTTGTCTATTATTTTAGCAATTTATTTTGTTATTTATATATTTTTTAGTGGAACTGAAAGCCTGGTCACACACACGCATATCCTTCGAGAGAGGCCTGGCAAAGCAGTAAGTTAACCCTTACTATGCCAGTAAAGCTGAAGCAATATTGCTCAACTGCCTTGGGCAAGATTTTATTTATAATTGCGGTGACAGACTTTTGAACCCTGTGATAACATAGCCACTAGCGATACGTACTGGATGCATGAGACATGAGTCTGCCCGGGTCTCCCTGGCAACATCACAAGAGGAGCTCTAATTGGCTCCTCTTGTGATTTTTTTTTTACTCTGCTTTTTAACACTTGTTGGTGAGACTCGGGTTTGAAAACCCAGGTCTCACCGTTCCGACTGACATCTACCCGGGTCAGACCCAGGAAAAACAGTGTAAAAGACCCTGGTCTAATTCCCGACCCAGGTAGATGCAAGGGACCCGTTCACACCCCGGCAAAATTTCGTGTCAACTGGGTTCACACTGAACCCATGTCTGCCCAGGTCTCCATGACAACATCACAAGAGGAGCTTTGATTGGCTCCTTTTGTGATGTAAGTTTTTCTTTTTCTTTTTTTAATGTTTTCAATAGCTTTCGGTAAGACTTGGGTTTTTCAACCTGGGTCTCACCATTCAGACTGGAGGCAACCCAGCTCTGAATGCTAATTCCTGGATCATTCAACCCGGGTATTACCAGGGGACCAATTCACACTCGGCCTCGACCCGGGTCGTTGGGGCTTGCCCTGGCAATAACCTGGGTTTTTGAGGCAGTGTGAATGGGGTAGAAGCAGAAGCATTCATGTGCCACACACAGCAAAAAATACACAAAATCTCTCTAGCAACTCCAATCAAAAGATGCAAAATGCTGCATCCCCACATACACATTCATCTTGGCCTACTAATCTATGTGTTTCCCCATAGTAATGGGTGCATTGGTGCAAAGTATGCAAGTGCCATCACAAAACAGCATTTGCTCGCACTTTTGTAAATTACCTTTATGGTCTTCATAATTGGAGTAAAAAAACATAATATTTTACGAGGAAAATTTAGAGTGAAAGAATCCACAAAACATGGCTGCATGCAACTGTCAGTTACCAAATATCCTATTACGTAACTCGATTACATACTCTGCTCCCATTTAAATTTATGGTCTGCACAATACAAATTGCTCGGCCATTCTATCGACTTTACAGTCCCTTGAAAGCACCTTAAACTCAAGTGAAATCTTTCTAAATAGCAAGTGCACAAAGGTATTTTATTACAAATTATGCCTCCATTTCTTCTGTTGGGGCTGAAGGGGATAAGCCCATATTCCAAGAGTCAATGAACAGCCATTTGTCGAGTACCATCTGCCAGTGTTTGATTCACTGAACTGTATGCAACTTTGGTTTTGCCAAAAAAACTTGCATTTTACAGAGCCAAATGTTGACACAAAGTACTGAGTGTTGACTTGGGAGCATTTAGATGCTTTCAGTATAACATAATAGGCCAATTCATTAAGATTCCCAGAGTCTCGTACCACTGAATACTAGGCACATGCAAAACAAGATAAGTACACAACCCCAAGGAAATCTGCATTAAAACGTCATCCGTGTCACATATGGTGTTGACAGAGATTTCTCATCTAGTTATATTGGGGGGAAAAGTGTTTATAATTACACACATTTTTTTAATAGAAAAGAGTATAAAATTGTATTGAAAAGAAACAATATTGAAATTCACACATTCCAGTAAAAATATAGTTTCAATATATGCAGAATTTGCACAAAATGCATAGTATTAGGAGATTAAAATTGTATGCAGGTTAGAGATGTGAAGCTCTGGAGAAGAAAAATTAGGGGGGGGGGGACAGCTGTTTTTACATTGTACTTTTCTTTTTGTGAAACAATTTGTGGAAAAAATAAAAAACATGTTTTGAAATTTTTTCTTTAGAAGGACAAATATCACGTTTAACACAAGGTGTTGATATAATTAATACCCTTTATTTCCTCTTAATGTTTTCCAAGTAACAAGTACTTTATAGAAACACTATTTCAGTTGACTTAAGGGCAGATAAGCAATGTAACAAAGCAATGAGAAAGCCAAGTCAGTTGCTTAGTTGCATAGGGAGAGGAATCAGTAGCAGAAAGAAAGAAGTAATAATGATACTATATAGGTCATAATGAAGAAGTTGCCAAAATCCCAATCAACTTCCTCCAGTAACCAAATATTGCAACATCTATCCTTCCTAGAAAACAGACCTGCAACAGAAACTTGCACGACGCCTCTAGTCATGGTAAGGCTTCCACCCTTTAATAATTCCTGGGTAGGTCAGGCAAATTGGGGTGCAATGTGGATTTTATTAATCTGTTTCATAAGAGACTCCGATTTGTTGCTGCCTTTTTTATGTTGGTGGTAGTCATTATATTGATGCTAAAAACTCCGACATCGGTTACGGTGGTAAATTAAGGAGGAGGCGGCTGTTGTTTAGTAAGTCTACTACATTGTCCAGCCTTCTTAAATTACCACTTTAACAGCCCAAATCACAGTATGTCCCTTCAAAGTGACGTCATTGAAGACTGCTGGCATGTTCATTCCTCGGAATTGTTTGAAGTCTTTTTTCAAGATGTCGTTATTACAGATGTGTTGGGAATTACAGGTTCGGACTCATCATGTCGAGGATACCGATGTCAGAGTTTTCAGCATTGATTTATTGTACCCAACCCTTTTATGTGATGTAGGTAACTGTTATACGAGTAGTCTTGCCATTCTGGTATAACTGCTTAGGTGTGAACCTTATTGTGACTAGTGCAAAGGTATGGTTTTTAAAGGGATGCGTGAAGCTAGGAATGAAGAGACTCACAGTGAGGTGAACTTGGGCACACTTCAGGGTATTTCTAGCTATGGCCTGTGTGGTGAGACAGAACTCCCCACCTAAGCCTCGACAATTATATACACAAAAACCTGATATATTTCATACTGGAGGATACAGACTGAAAGTACAAGCAAAAATGTGGTTTGCAAAAATGATCACTAAAATTTGCTTTGTGTCAGAGAAACATTCTGTAGTGTCTGTGTATGTGCTCATTCTTACAAGCTGGACATGGAGACCAGGAGCTATGCTATGCATGCTGTAAAACACTTTTTACTAAACTGAAGTCAAACATAAACCCTTGTCTGTGCGCAAGGCGTGGCATGCTTGCTTCAGGGTCAACCCATTTGTAGCCCGGTGATATGGAGCAGAGGCAAAGTGACAAATTCCATTTCTCTTCATGAAGGTCTCAAATTCTTCAGCTGTAAACTGAGGTCTGTTATCACTGACCAACTGCAGCTCTGGCAAAAAGACTCCTCTACACTTCCATCGTATGCACAGCTGTAGTAGAGGTGACTGTAAAAACTTCAGGCCATTTGGAACAGGCAACCACCACCACAAGAAACATGGACTCCATAAAAGATTCTGCAAAGCCCTCATGAGATGCCACAAAGTGGATGGACACAAAGTGGATAGACACACCCATGGGTGCAAGTGGGCTGCTGCGGACATATTTTGGACAGATTGGCACCCGAAAAACTCTCTGGCCATATCCTCCAAAAACAATTTGTGGAAAAAATAAAAAGTCCATCCAACCCTGGCCACCATACAAAACTCCTGGTCAGTGCCTTCATTTTGACCACATAGTGTTCCTCCAAGACTCTCACTCGCAGTTTGACAGGCACAATCAACTGTCAACTGACGCCTGCAATGAAAGTAAGGAGCCAGCTGCCAGCGTAGAGGTGTAATCCACTTTTTTTGTGTCGCTGTGAGTTCTTGAGCCAACATAAAGTCTCAAACAGTCTCGCGTCTGGTCAAATAGGCAGTTATGGGAAGACATTCTACTTCCATCATTGTGAAAACATCCCAAGAATTGTGTTAGCATGGTGTGCAGTCCTCTTAAATTCTATAGCAATGTCCACCTAAGGGCAGGATGCAGCTGCAGTGACAGCAATACACTTATGAGGGTTAAAGATGGACAAAAGCAGATGGTGGTCAGTTATGAAAGTGAATTTCTTGCCATACAAATATTGATTGAACCATTTCATGCCCCAAACCAGGCTTAAGGCTTCCCTGGCAATCTGTGCATAGTTACGTTCCATCTTGGATAACCCCTGGGATGCAAAGGTGATTGGACTCTCCTGTCCGGAATAGTATCTGACATAACGGTACCAATGCTGTAAGCTGAGGAATCACAGGCCACTCTGACAGAAAGGAAGGGGTCGTAATGAATTAATACTATGGACACTATTAATAGTGTCCAAAATATTAATTTTCTTTGCCTTTGTAAAATCATGCTCACAGTCCCTTGACCATAGCCATTGCTGACTCCACTGGAGCAACTGATGTAATGAGTGCAGAACTGTAGCTAAGTTAGGCAAGAATCTATGGTAGTAGTTAATGAACCCCATGAAGGAGCGAAGCTGGAACACGTCTTTAGGCAGAGGAGCCATTAACACAGCTTCCATTTTTTTATGACATTTGTGCAGTCCATTTGCATCAATATTATGCCCACAGTATGTGACAAAGGTTGTGAAGAACTCACACTCATCTCTTTTCACTCTGAGCCCATATTCTTCAAGCCACTGCAACACCAACTTCAGGTTTTGAAAGTGTTCTGTGTCTGACGAGCCTGTCGCATTAAGGTCATTCAGATAGCATTGGAAGCCAGTGTGAGGATACCAGAGTTGGAACAGTAGTTCTCTAGATACCTGGCCCTCTAGATTCACAGGCCACACAGGTAACGATGCAGGAAAGAGATAATAACCCCCTTTATTAAACAAAGTGTACACACTCAGTAAAATACAACAGTGCTCCCAAGGAGAAATGTATTCCCCACCATCAAATATAGCAAAGTGTCAGAAAATCACCAGTGCAAGTGAAAACTTCCCAACAACGTCCCCAGAAGCTTACCTCTCCTAGCAGGCACAAATTCTCAGCAATAAAGTCCATAGACAACAATCCAGGTGGGCCAGAGGTTATTGTGTGTAAGATGGGTCTGTGTATCTTGAAGATCTCAGGCAACTCTCCAGAGACTTGAGTAACCAGAGGGACTCTGGTTATTAGTTTCCCTACTGATGTAGGCTCACCAATTCCCCAGGATCTGCGAGTGTCTCCTGATGTCGTGGTGACAGAATTGGTCCTAGAGGTACATTGCCCACTCCTTCTTCTGCAATTCTTTCTGGCCCAGAGAGAAAAGGTTACGCTCAATCAGTCCAAGGCCTTGCTCTTCCAAGATTCTCCGACAACAACCCCCTCTCCTCCGGGAGTTTCTTTTTGTCTCTTCCCCAAAGTCACCCGATCCTTGCACCCTCCCATGGTCAACAAACTCACCACCCACCCCCGACTATGATCCCTTTTTATTGGTGGTGTGTAGAGTCTAGTTGGTATAAGGGATTAAGGTAGAACATGACATCAATGGTCTACCACCTGCTGTTTCCGTGCCATCCAGTCTGGGTTGGAGAGGTCTTGGAACAATGGACAGTAAAAAAGGCATAGTCCACCTCCTGATTGTAGATTCTGTAGTCCTGACCCTCCTGTATTTAACCCTTTCCACTCTTTTTGATGTCATAGGGTCCTCAGGTCTTTCACACTTCCTGTGATCTGCATTCCCCTTTCCTCTCTGGACACTAAAACAATACTGGATCTGACCACCGGGCGGCATTTAATAATTGAAAGGACCGCTGTTGTTCATCTAGCCCACTGATTGACAGACTGGACTGGCCCGATATTCTCACTATAAAACTTGTCTCAACCAGGGACCCTTTGTAACACTTTGTCCATGGCTTGTTGCAAAAGGTCAGGGGCAGAAGCGATACCGAACACCAAATGATTGTACCTGTAAAGTCCTCTATGTGTATTTATGGTAAGGAACACCTTTGAATTATACTCTATTTCCATCTGCAGGTACGCATCAGCTAGGTCAATCTTACTAAACTGTTGTCCTCCTGCCAGATTCGCAAATATATCTTCAATTCTTGGTAACGGATAGTGATTTTTCTGTGATGTTGGATTTATGGTGACCTTAAAATCCCTGCACAGCTGTACCATGCCATTTTTTCTTTACTATTGGGACGACTGGAGTCAACCAAGGGCTCCAATCCACCTTGGTTACGATTTTTTCTCCTTCCAGCCTATCCAACTCCAGCTCCACCTTCTGCCGGATATCGTAAAGTATGGCTGAGCTTTATGGAACCTGGGAACAGCTCCATCCATTAGCACCCACTTCTCTTTTATGTATTGTAACGTCTCAATGTCTGTTTGCAAAAAAGCAGCTCGGTCATGGACTTGGGGCGTGGATAATTCATGGTCTCCTGCTGGTCATTATACTGCACGAGTACAGACAACACTCTCCAGTATATGTTTTTGACAGTAGTGAAGTTTTGTCTAAGTTGACATTTTTAAAATGACGTTTATACTCCTGCTGCGACATTACAGAGACTAATGATCCGTTGTGCAGTTCAATTTTTATAGGTTGATAGGTTTGCTATTTACCCATGGAGTGAGCCAAATTGCTTGCTTGTCACCCCCATTTACTGCAAACACTTCCAAGCTGCCCAGACCGTGGTCACTGTCTAAGTCCACCTTGTTCCCTTCCAAAGAGCGTGTATTCTGTACTCCACTGTGATTCGGTCTCCCACCAGTGGCATTTGGTTTATATGCCTGCAACTAGCAAACCCATTTAATATGCTCTTTTTTGTTGCATTTCTTACACAGTTCATTTTTAAAACTACAGTCCCTGGGTGAATGTGTACCTGCCCCACAGCTGGAGCATGCATGTGATGAGGCGCCATTTGCGTGCAAGGCTGTTGTTGTCATTGCCATCATTTGGTGAACTTGATATGTTGACTTTCCTGCTATCTGGAGTTCCATAACATCATTAGCTACAGTTTCTATCGACAGTGCCACTTGTGCTGCATGTTTAAACGTGAGATATGGCTCTGTTAATAAATGTTTTTGCACACTCTCGCTTGAAAGCCCACACACCAGATGATCTTTCAGGTCATTGTTCAGGCTGTCCCCAAACTGACAGTGCTTTGAAAGTCTTTTTAGGTCTGCCACATATGTGGCAACTGACTCCGCCTCCTTCTGGTTCCATTTATTGAATTTGAACCATTCTGCTATCAGGAGAGGCTTAGGGGACAGATGCTCTTACATAATCTGAACAATATCTGCAAAAGACCTTTCAGCAGGTTTCTCATGGGTTGTTAAACTGTGTAGCAAACCACAGGCTTTTCCCCCATAACGCTTAATACAACTGGCACTTGTTTCTCTGTAGCAACATTATTTGCCACAAAATACTGTTCCAGACTTTCTGTATACAGCAGCCAGTCATCTTTTCTATGTCAAAATCACTGAATGTTCCTATGTGCATAGCCATGGTAGCGGTTCCTTACCAGGTCTTCACAGAGGGCACATTGTTTCTGCCACAAACACTGCTACTCCACTTCCCTTCTAGTCTGGGAGATGTGGGCTGGGTTAATAAGCCACTCGTCACCAATTATAGTGTCTCTGTACTCGTATGTGCTCATTTATACAAGTAGGACATGGAGACCAGGAGCTGTGCTGTGCATGCTGTAAAACACTTTTTTACTAAACTGAAGACAAGCATAAAGCAACACTTTTCACAACAGGCTCCAAGACAGCACAGTAAAACAAAAAAGTGGTAAAACAATAAAGTGGTAAAACCTGGTATTGTAGGCATGAACAGCAAATCACAATATCTAACACATTCCTTTGGAAGTTAGTGGTTTTTATCATTATGATATAGACCAGTTTAGTGGAAACCACTCATTTGAATTCATGCAGCAGGAATTTGTCAATTGCAATGTGGCTCCACTATGCAAGCCCCACACATTCTCGGAAGAGTAGAGTGAGGACCTCCCAGGGGCTGACTGGAGAGGGCCTCCCACCCCCACCCCCACCCCCAGGCCAGACCCATAGTGGACTACCTTTTGCTGGGTCACTGGGCCATCTGAAATATAGAAACATAGAATTTGAAGGCAGATAAGAACCGCTTGGCCCATCTAGTCTGCCCATTGTTTTATTAACCTTAAACCTTATTTGATCCTGTATTCTTTATAAGAAAATTCTTATGTCTATCCCAAGCATGTTTAAACTGATCTACTGTATTAGCCTTTACCACATCAGATGGGAGGCTATTCCACATATCCACTAGCCTTTCTGTGAATTAGTTTTTCCTCAAATTTCCTGTGAACCTACTACCCTCCAGTTTCAGTGCATGTTCTCGTGTTCTAGTACTTCTCTTCCTTTGAAGAATGTTTCCCTCATATACCTTGTTCAAACCCTTGATATATTTGAAAGTTTCTATCATGTCTCCCCTTTCCCGTCTCTGCTCCAATCTATACATATTAAGGTCTAAGTCTTTCCGGGGTAAGTTTTGTGCTGTAGGCCATGCACCATTTTAGTTGCTATTCTTTGTACAGTTTCTAATGTATTTATATCCTTCTGGATATATGGCCTCCAGAATTGAACACAGTAATCTTTCTACTACTGATTCCTCTCCCTTTGCAACCAAGCATCTGACTTGCCTTTCTCATTGCTTTGTTACATTGCTTACCTGCCACCTAAAATAGTGACTCCTAGCTCCCTTTCCTTTTCAATAGTTTCCATTATAGTGCCATTAATACTATATTTAGCCTTTGGGTTTTTGAGACCCAAGTGCATGATTTTTCATTTTTTGGCATGAAACTGTAGTTGCCACTCTCTTGACCATTCCTCTAGTCTACCCAGATCATCAATCATTTGTTTTATCCTTCCTGGTGTGTCTACCCTGTTGCATATCTTTGTGTCATCTGCAAAAAGGCATACTTTCCCTTCAATACCATTTGCAATGTCTCCATTTTTCCCTTTAAAATGTTCATAATAGGCTGCTTAGCCGTGTCTTGCCCCCCTGGCTAAAATTTGCCAGCCCTCCACTGGGACTTCCAGAGCTGTAAGTAATTCTTACTGCTCTAGATATGCATCACTGGTACTCCATCACTGCCGGGCCTCCACAGCAGCCGAATGATTAACGTTATAAAGCCCATAGGCACTTCACAGTATGAGCACATTTTCTTTTTATTAGTGACCACTAGTCTCCACTGAGGGAGGGTAAGATAGATAAAAAAATAAAAGCTGTTGGGGGCATTGACCTGTTATCTGCATACATGGCTGTGTATTGTAGGAATGTGGTTTTGATTGACACGGTACTGTGGTGGGCCTGAGGAGTTATACTGGCACAGAGTTGTATATGGTAAGCATGGGACAGTGATTAGCATGGGACTGTTAAACTTGGCACAGGGTTTCTGAATATGGGCATGGAGCTATGGTAGCATAAGGCTATTTTGCTGGACACAGGGCTGAGTTTGAGGAGCATGCAACTGTAAGCGCTTGGCATAAGTCTATTATGCTGGGCATGGTGCTGTGGTGGCGAAGAAGCTTTTATGCTTGGTACTGGTTGTATATGGTGGGCATGTGGTTGCATGGGGTGATTATGTGATGGAGAACAATATGCTGTAACATTATATAGCACACATATGGTGAGCTTGAGGCTATTATCTGTAGTATAGGGATCTACAATGTGGGCATACTTTGCTAGGAGTGATTCTGCAATGCACAATATTTACTTTTACATCATATACTGCACCATACATTGTAAAGCACATAGAATATATCCTTTGTCAGCACTGAATGGATTGGAGGGTTCTTCACTGAGTATGATTTAGGCTTATGAGTGAAGCTAATGAGTGTGCATAGTTACGTACCAATATTTAAAAAAGAGATATAATTTTGTAGAACATGATCATTTAAGTAAGATTTAGGGGGTGGAGAAGGCACATTTTAAAAGCACATTGCCAATTTAGAGTGGGGACCACAAAGGCCACCAAACTTGCTTTTTACACATCCTCGGAGATGGTAGAAACCAGGCGCTGACCTATATTTTCAATATTGCACCTTCCAATTCTACAAAAAAATACACCATTTAAATATGAAATGAATACCACATGAATTAAGCTCAAACAAATAGTATATTAGGAGAAATTGAAGAGTTGAAATGAAAGAACAGTGTGGTCCATTGAAGAAATGTTTTCACTCTTGCCATCATTTGCAATTAGACCGGAATTCACACAACAGTAAGCATAGATTATTTCCATTGGTCATTCCAAAAGTAGGAATGTGCACCTTGGACAGCACAAGGTGCAATGGAGCAAATCTGTTTTGTACTTTCGAACATGACCCTTAAAGTCTGAAAAAAGATTGTCCATGGTTAGGCTGATATTGAACAAATGAATAATTAAGCACGATTGATAATCTTCCAAGTAGTGGCAATCGAAGAAAAAATACTCCTATAGCAATTGCCACAAATATCTAGCAAGGACACAAAAACCACAAGTTGGATCCATGGATCCTTTCTCATATTTTATAATATCAGTGCTCTGGAATCTCCTACAAGGAAAATACTGAACACGAGTAGAATAAAATGCCTCTAGCTGCTATCTATATATTTTTATGTGCATATAATAAGGTAAAGTGAGGCAGCTGTCTCAGACAGCAGGTTTTTTGGATAGTAAAATATAATTAATTAAAATAATGCAAATTTTCTTCTCACAAAAGTCTGAATAAGTGACTTACATTTTATTGGTAGATATAATAAAGATTAAAGTGGCAACATTTGTCTTTTAAAGCGTACACTACTCATTATACAGATGTTTATAGTAGTTTGTCTAAAGGATAAAAAACATGCCATTTCTGCTCTGCCTCAGGCATCAGATTTAAAAGGTACTCCCATGAATGTAGGTGTTGAAGAACAGAATACTGTGAAGCCTCACTAGACAAGAAAATTAGATTTATGCTGTCAAACATCACACAGGTATCAGAAAACTATATTCTTTTTATTTGTGTACAATTTAGAATACTAAATCAGAGAAGGCTAAATCATGCAGTAGGGAAGATAAATGTTACTAGTGCTAGCTTACTTGGGATTGGAGCTCACTGTAGGTTTCTCCAATAAATGTAATGTATACAACCCCCAATGTACAAATAGTAAACCATAGATAAATACATTTTGAGTGAATATATATATTACTGTGCAAAAGTGTTAACAGTTTATTTTTTATCAATTTCATTGCAAAGTGAATGAACAGGGGAGAAATATAAATCAAATCAATATTTGGTGTGACCACCTTTGCCTTTGAAACAGCATCAATTCTTCTAGGTACACCTGCACAAAGTTTTTAAAGGAACTCGGCAGGGAAGTTGTTCCAAACATCTTGGAGAACTAACTACAGATCTTCTGTGGATGTAAGCTTGCTCAAATCCTTCTGTCTCTTCATGTAATCCCAGGCAGACTCAATGATGATGACATCAGGGCTCTGTGGGGGCCATATCATAACTACTAGTACTCTGTGTTCTTCTTTACGATGAAGATAGTTCTTAATGACATTGGCTGTATGTTTGAGGTCGTTATCATTCTGCAGAATAAAGTTGGAGCCAATCAGACGCCTCCATGATGGTATTGCATACCTGTCTGTATTTCTCAGCATTGAGGATGCTATCAATCCTGACCAAATCCCCAACTCCATTTGCTGAAATACAGCCCCAAACTGGCAAGGAACCTCCACCATGCGTCACTGTTGCCTGTAGACACTCATTATTGTACTGCTCTCCAGCCTTTCGGCGGACAACCCGCATTCTGCTATAGCCAGATATTTAAAATTAAAATTTTTGACTCAGCAGTCCAGAACACCTGCTGCCATTTTCTGTACCCCAGTTCCTATGTTTTTGTGCATAGTTGAGTTTCTTGGCCTTCTTTCCACATTGAAGGTATGGCTTTTGGCCACAATTCTTCCATGAAGACCATTTATGGCCAGACTTCTCTGAACAATAGATGGCTGTAACGGGGTCCCATTGTTTTTTTTCCAGGTCCAAGCTGATGGCCCTGCTGGACATCTTCTGATTTCAAAGGGAAGTAAGCATGATGTGTCTTTCATCAGATGCACTATGTCTCTGGCCAACCACTGCATCTACGGTCCACAACATTGCCTTTTTTTTTTGTGCTTCTTTAAAAGACTTTGGACAGCACATCTTGAAACCCTAGTCTGTCTTGAAATCTTTGACTGGGAGAGACCTTGCTGATGCAGTATATTATTTGGGCCTGATTTTGAGTTTGCACAAAAAAAGGAGCAAATTTACACCTGGACACACAATGTTACAATGCAAATGGTACAAGTTGACTTATTTTTTTGCACACATGAAAAATGCTGGCTGTTTTTTCATGTAGCACTCAAATACCGGATAGATTTATTTTTACACTGAAATTAAAGTTGATCTATGACATACCGTATCCCAACTATAAATCTGTCCTTACATTTTAAGTTTACCTCCCCTTCTAATGCAACATGGTTTTGCCAAGGTGCAAATTTGCTCCTTTTCTTTGCTTTGCTCCTAACTCAAAATTAAGCCCTATGAGTCTTGTTGCTGTGCTCAGTTTTGCCACCTTTAACATGAAGCTGTCTTCCACAACCTCACCTTTGCAGCAGTGTTTGGCTGTTCCTCATCCAAACTTAAGGCTCCTACACAACTGTTTTTGTTCAAGAAGAAGAATTGATGCTGTTTTGAAAGCAAAGGGTGGTTACACCAAATATTAACTTGATTTAGATTTCTTTTCTGTTCATTCACATTGCATTTTGTTAATTGATAAAAATAAACTATTAACAATTCTATTTTTGAAAGGATTGTTAGCTTAGAAATTAGAAAAAAAGTCTACTCAATAATAAGAAAATAATAAATAATTGGCAGTGCTCATCTAAAATAATTGACAGAGCTGATATACAATATTAATACAAATTTTATTTAATGTTCAGATTATAATCTAAACATTTATAGATTTTGAAACGTTGGACCGATGGATCACAAAACATATACTTACTATTATTAATTTCATGGATGACGCATAGTAGGCTTTGGTAGTTACCTTGGTAACAAAGTTCGTCATGGATTGGCCAGGTTATGACCACATGACCGGCCGGGGAGAGTTAAATAGTGACAATAATGGTTGGACAGCATTTCCTCTGGTGAAACGCCTACAGATCACAGATTAGTAGGCAGAGAAACGCATCAGGAGATGTAAGACGTCGCCGATACCTTAAACAGACAGACACGCTGACTTGCTGGATCAGTGTTTTAATTATCAAAGGTACTTTTTATTCACATGACTCCATTCTTTCAGTCTTCTGGTTGCTCATTACAGTCTGTAACTGGCTTTCTGGATAATAATTTGAAGTCATGCTCTTGAATATTGCTGAAAGGGAGAACAACTGTGAATTCATGTTCATACAGGTGAAGGGCCCCCCAAAAGCTAAGGATATGTGACTGTTTTGATCAAAACAGGATTGAAGCCTTTGAATATTTCTGGCAATTTTGTTCTGTTTTCCCATATTGTTTAACAAGTTCCATAACATTTTTTACTAACATGTATGTTATATAAGTTTTTTTCCATATAAGATACATATAAGAAGATTCATTACACTTTCTCTGATTAAGGAACCTATTATCTGTATCTTGAATATATAAGGATATCATTCGCATTGGATTATTTTTTTGGTGAACCTGATAATTATGACTGATAATTTTTGAAGAATTAGGGGCCTGATTCATTAAGGATCTTAAATGAAGAGGATCCTTATTTCAGTCTCCTGGACAAAATACTGACTGCTTTTTCATGTAACACACAAATACTGATAGCTTATTTGTACACTGAAATTTAAAGTTGATATGTGTGTGTTACATGAAAAAAAACAGTCAGCATTTAACTTATGTGCAAAACAGAACACTCATTTGCACCCCTTGCATTTAACATGATTTTGTCCAGGAGACTGAAATAAGGATCCTCTTCATTTAAGCTCCTTAATGAATCAGGCGCTAGATGCGCATTTCCAGCTAGTGGATGTCTAGTGGTAATTGTTATTTATTGTCGATGTGACTTTTAATTGATCCATTTAAGAGTTTTAGTATGTATTTGTGTTTGGATAATTCCTTTTTTAATGTAGCTTAAATTAATTACATTTTTTATTAATATTGCACATCAGCGCTGTCAATTGTTTTTCAGTTTCTTTGTAATTACCATACAGGCATCACTATCCTGGTTTTTTTTTATAGCAGATTGCATAGGCACTATTGATAAACATATATTGACATATTATTTTAGCGCCTGATTTTATTCTACGTAAAAGTATCTAATAATTTGGCATCTTCTGTGCTGGGACTTGTAGTGCTGATCTTCCAATCTCCTCTTTAATACTCTTGGAAACTCATTCATATGGAAAAAAAAAATACTTATCCTTTGGAAATTCAATGATATCAATGCAATTGCTTATCCTATTGAAACCCATTGACACAAATGTAATTACTGACTATATTACAATGATACGATACGGTCATGATTGCAACAATGTTATAATATATTTGTGCTTGCAGTTTTTTTATCTTTATTCATTCATATCCATACACATAAACTTTAGTTAATACTTTTATATGTTGATATGTTTTATTCTATCATCATCATCTATTTATACAGAGCCACTAATTATGCAGAGCTGTACTCATTCAGTCCCTGACACATTGGGGCTTTTAGTCTATATTCCCTAACATACATACACACACACACACGCATACCAAGAGAGACTAAGGTCAATTTAATGGCTGCCAAATAACCTACTAGTATGTTTTTGGAGTGTGGGATGAAACGGGAGAACCTGGAGGAAACCTATGCAAACACAGAGAGAACATACAAACTCCACACATGGTCGGGAATTGAACTCATGACCCCAGTGCTGTGAGGCAAATCTGCTAACCACTAAGCCACTATGCTGCCCATATTCTATGGAAACTCCTTCATATGGATTGAATATATACTATATATATAAGCTTGCAAGCAGGGAACTCTTACTTTTCTGTCTGTCTTAAACACCCAGGGCTAGATTTACCAAGCTGTGGGTTTGAAAAAGTGGGGATGTTGCCTATAACAACCAATCAGATTCTAGCTGTCATTTTGTAGAATGTACTAAATAAATGAAAGCTAGAATCTGACTGGTTGCTATAGGCAACATCCCTGCTTTTTCAAACCGGCAGCTTAGTAAATCTAGCCCCCAGTCTCATTTTATTACTGTGTTGTTCCCAATTGTAAAGCACTGCAGAATATGCTGGTGCCATTTAAATGCTAATAATAATAAATAATATTATATGACTGATTTGACATTAGATTGAATGCAACAATGTTATATCTTATTTATGTTTGAATTTTTATTTAAATGATCCTTATAAGTTCATATCCATATACCTGAACTTAATAAATTATTTATGACTTATTTACATGCTAGTGGACCCAGATACCAGTCTGTCATATACATGTTTTCTTTTAACTTTCGGACATGATTGTTAATTACATCGAATCTTCAGGAGACTCTATATAATAAGGACTATTATACAGAAGCGGTACATCCTAAAGAGGTGGAAAGCCAGCTGCAGTTGTTTTCAATTTGTCCTGCTGATGACCTTCGCTTCAACTCATCTCATATCAGCACCTCAGACTCACACCCTTGGAACTCCCTTCCACGCCTGACCAGTATCTCGCCCAACCTCAAAAATTCAAGCTCCCTTAAAACTCACCTTGTCACGTTTGCTTACCCAGCTCCAGTTAAGTTAGTTAACTTCTTACCCACACTCCACCTGCCCAATTCACTTCTTCCCCACCCCTCTCATATGTTAGCTCTCACAAGCAGGATCTCTCTCTCTGTCCCATGTTCTATTCTCACAGAGCACAGAGCAACTATATGCAGAACACAATGAGCCTGATTCATTAAGGAGAGTTAAGTAAAAAATTGAGTAAGTAGTCTCCTGGACAAAACCATGTTACAATACAAGGGGTGCAAATTAGTTTTCTATTTGCACATAAGTTAAATACTGACTGTTTTTTCATGTAGCATACAAATACTTGATAGCTTATTTGTACACTGAAATTTAAAGTTGATCTAGGGAAAAAAAAACAGTGCTTTCTTTATGTGCAAAATAATAAACTAAATATGCACCCCTTGCTATGTTACATGGTTTTGTCCAAGAGAAAACTTAAGTTAAAAAAAAAAGAAAAAAAAAAAAAGAGTACTTTCCTTAATGAGTCGGGCCCAATGTTAGTAATAAATGCCAGTGGGTAGGGTGACAATAGAAACCAAAGTGCATATAATAGGGCCAGACATGTTGCATGGACATTGATTTACGTGCACTTAGATATATACATTTATCATTGCGTTTACTGGATTGTGGTACATGGCTATTAACCAGTAATCCATCATTGTACTCAGAGAATTTGATATAATATATATGATTCCACTTTTATGCAGCTCTACAAATATTGTATCTAGTGCTACAGTATATATTTGGATCACTCTAGACGAAGGACAACATTATTGCAGACCATTGATTCATGCTTGTAAGAATGAAGTAGAATGAAGTACCAGGCTGTCAATTACCATCCATACAGTTGTTGGGTTTCAAATTTGGCAGAACTCCATGGTTCATTTTTGATTTTATTACTGAATAAACAGTTTAGCAACAACTATTAATAGATGGGGTACCAGAGTGTACTAAAAGTGCCAGTGAACAATTTAAAGAATTAGTTGCTGTTCTGCAAAAGGATCCCCTCCTCCAGCGCTGTGGAATTAGTGGCGCTATATAAATAACTGATGATGATGATGATGATGCTTAGAAATTGCACTGGCAAAGAAAAAAAATCATTTAACATAATTAATACCCATTATAAGGACTTTACATTTTCAATATGGTACCCATAATTTTGAAGTGAAAAATAAGTGCACCATGTGACCTAAGTTTGTTCAAGCCACAAAATAGCTGGTCCATTGTGCAATATGATGTAGCACATGCCCTTGTGTTTCTAACTCCCATTTAACATGGTTTGCAAAAGTAATATTTAAAGAACAAGCAAAGCCACTATCTGACATTAGGATGTTTTTCATTTTGAGTAAACAGGCTGACTTTGAGGGATATATTATTTCAACGGGTGGGGTACGAAATTATGATGCAACAACAGTGACATCGACACAAAATGCAGATTGCTAGAATTGCAACATGTAGGAAATACAGACTTACCTAAAAAGTGACAGCCAACATTTGTGACAGCCCTGGGAGAAACGCCAATAGGAGAGAATGCTGGCAGTATGACTGCCGACACTTAAAATGGCGACAGTCACATTGCTGGCACTAAGGGAAAATGTGAGGACCCGTCAGCTGTCTAATGTACAAGGCTTACTAAAAAAGATTTGATAAAAACGTTGGGGTGCTTGCTATAATAACTACGGTAATAGAGCACATTATTACCGTTACAGTAATTTTAGCCTAGATTTCTGCTCGCGGCTCCCTGAGCCACAAGCAAAATTCAGCGTTAAGAATTACCGCACTAACGGTAATAATGCGCCCTATTTCCATAGTAACGGTAATAGTGCACAGCGTGCTTTACTTTCAAGAGTAACGTGGCCAATTGAATTCCCACCTATGTTGGCACTTTTTAGGCTGGTCACATTCCCAAATCAATAGTAGTAACTTGTTTCTACAGTGCCCAAACAATTGTACCTTATTTGTTTCAGAAAATGTTGAGTTTTCAGATAATGCCTTTAGTTTGCTTATAACTCCTGACACAGCAAAGGAAACTTACCCAAAATGGGCAAAAGTGTTTTTATTTACATTACAAGAAAGAGAACTAAAAGCAAGTGTATTTTTGTTTTCTAATAACCGCCAATAAATATATTGTGTCATTAATCCACATTTCGAAAACAGCAAAAAATAAGATTCTCCATTTAGGATTTCATAATAAAATCTGCACTTTAAAATGATAATGCATTCGTTGCTAATTTGTACTCTCTTAAATGAAATGCATAAAATTTGTAGGAATAACAAACAAGGCATGCCATTTATAAAACTTGACAACCTTCTGTATAATAAGAGGTAAAATAGGATGGGGGAGATCTAGGCATTAAAAATCCCCCCATCCTCAGACTTCTTAATGATTTCTGTAGTGTAGGATGTTATCGTCTGGTGATCACACATCACCAGATGATAACTTTTAAGAGGGGAAATCTTTTGAAGGAGGAATCTCACTCCTGGTATATGAGGAAAAGCCGCAATCATCCGCAGGGACAAACGCAGGATTTGTTGAGGGGGGTTTCCACACCACGCCACCAGTGGGTGTGACCAGCATGCATGGGGGCGTGGCTATAATTTTAGACAGTGCTTGGCTGCTCTCCAACTCTTCCTATCCCTACAAAATACATGGGCAATGCTGTATGCACTACTGTTAGGTGCACGCAGCTCTCCCTTTTCAAGCAGAGCCATGTGAAGCAGGGGAAGGGTCCAGCCACCTCAATTATACAGTGCCCCAGGCTTGGAGGGGGGTTTCCAGGCAGAAGGTTTGCCTATGATCTGTCCCCATTTAGAAGGCCCTCCCAACTTCAACTATTCAGATCTTTTGGTAAGCATGCTTGGAACAGTCTCTCGGTCCTCTGAGGAGGTATCTGTACTAAGTTATTCTATGAAGTTTGGTATACCACTGCTAACCTAGGGTCTTCTTGTATTCTTTGTATTCTCCATTCATATTTATATTTGCACTAAAATTGTTCATTTTATGTGTATCTTTTGTCTATTGATTATGGTCGCCATGTACCTGCCCCACCCCCCCCACTTATCCCTCCGGGCACAACTAGTGCAGTCAGTCGACCACACACATACACACACACACACACACAGATAGCAATCATCATCTGTATTTCCTGCCAGCTCGGATCAACATCTGAACATTTCTGATATTGACAGGGATCCAGTAATTTTGTGCCTGCACGTGCTGCCATTTGCAACCTATTAGGCCTAAACTGGCCAGATCAAAATCGCAGCATGTATGTGTATATTTGGATGCAAAATCAGATTTTTTAAAATTTCACTGCAGTAAAATACCTAAGTATTTGACTAGACTATACTTGTGATGTACACAACACTAATATTGATTGTTTTAACTGAGAAAAGCCTAATTGATCGTCGCTTAAATCACTACTGTCTTTGTTAAAACCTTCTGCAAAAAATTGGATTTTCCTACCATTTATTGAGTCCCTTTACTAAGTGACTAATACAGAGCAATGTATTCAACCTTAGCTTTTGGCAAAAACTTGCATTTTATACAGCCAAATGTTAATACGAGGGACTGAGCTTTGACTCAGGAGCATTTAGATGCTTTCAGTATAACGTAATAGGCCAATTCATTAGGATCCCCAGGGCCTCGTACTACTGAATCCTAGGCACACGCAGAACAAGCTAAAAACACAGCCCGAAGGAACTCTGCATTATAACATCATCCTTGCACTATATCTGTCACTGCTCACTTCTGGCGTTAATAGAGATTTCTTATCTACTCATTTATTACAAATCCCTTCTTTCTCCACCTCTGGGCATACCTACACATTAAATGCATAAGCCATAATTAATAGAAGGTTTTCCTCCAGCTTAGTGGATTAGATAATCATCAACATGAATTTGTTGGTTGTTGAGTGGTAAAAAAATACCTAGAGATTTTTTTTTCCCTAAGAACTTAACTTAATAAATATAATTATCAAACTACAATTGTGTAGTGCAATTTCTTCATATTTTTTATTTTATCTTTGGGACACAGAAATGTAGAAATGAATGAAATGACCCATTGTGGGTCAGGCTGCAGAGCAAACAACTGTTTGTTTTTAAAACCATATTCCTATTTTGCGCAAATGCAGTGGAACTAGGCAGATTGTTTAGGGGAAGTGTGAGAATGTGCCTAATTGTGCATCATGTGAAACGATTTTATTTTATATTAGGAGATCATCATCATCACCATCATTTATTTATATAGCGCCACTAATACCGCAGCGCTGTACAGAGAACTCATTCACATCAGTCCCTGCCCCATTGGAGCTTACAGTCTAAATTCCCTAACACACACACACACACACAGAAACATAGACTAGGGTAAATTTTGATAGCAGCCAATTAACCTATTAATATGTTTTTGGAGTGTGGGAGGAAACCGGAGCACCCGGAGGAAACCCACGCAAACACGGGGAGAACATACAAACTGCTCACAGATAAGGCCATGATCATGTAAATAAAATCCAAAGGGTTGAGAAGGTGCATTTAGGGCGATGTTCCCTGTGAAAGGAGAGGCCACAGAGCACTTTCTATCTGGCAAAAACACCTGAATTTTACGGTACTCGGGACTTCCAGGAATCATAAGTCATCCTATAATGTCAATGGGATGTTTTTGCCCCATCCAGACACATCTAATATAGGTTATAGCATTTTCCAACCAATGCAATTAAAGCATTCTAAACAAAATACACACATGTTATAAACACAGCCCTGATTCAAATATGAAAGAGGATAAACGGGGTAATAGGAATAAACAAAGGGGGTGGTAAAAAGTGGTAAAAAGCAGGGCTTTGAATTGATGCTTGCATTGTTTCCACCATGTGCATTTCCAGTCAGATCCTCAATTTTAACAGGCAGTCTGAACAACCATATTGCTGGTGTGTGCGCCTACGAATGCTCTAGATGGGCAATTAGATGTACTTGTAGAAACAGAAATAATATGTTTTGCACTTTTGTAAATTGCTTTTACACTCTTTAACAATAATTTTGAACTAAAGTTATATCATTAATATATTTTAATTAGAGATGCTCAGGCTCGGTTTTCCGAAAACCAAACCTCCCCCGAACATCGCGGGTCTGAGTACCGAGCCAGGCCGGCTTAATACTTTCCAGCTTCCTCGGATCTTAATCGAGGCAAAATGTTGTTGTTGCCTCAGTGGATTTTGCGGGTGTTGGATTTCATAAGTACCTCCCCAGCGCCATTGCTCACACAAATGCAGGGGTAGCAGCGTTCTTGTCACTCTCCATTTTCCAGTGACGTTGCTCAGTGCCATTGCTCATACAGAAACAGGGGTAGCAGTGTTCTTGTCACCCTCCAGACTCCAGTGCCATTGCTCATACAGAAACAGGAGGGGTAGCAGTGTTTTAGTCATTTGACAAAACTTGACTGGAAATTAATGTTATTGAGGTTAATAATAATGTAGGAGCTATAACAGAGCCAAATTATGTGATTTGTTAGCAATTTAAAGAAAAAAAATACAGATCCAAAGCCAAAACACGTGGGGGCAGTTTTGCCAGAACTAAAACACAAAGTTAACACAGATCCAAAACCAGAACAAAAACACGGGGGTCAGTGAACATCCATAATTTTAATATTTAAAAATTAAAAAAAAAAAAAAAAAAACACTTTCAGACTTCTATTTATACTCCCTCACCACCCATTTCCACTCCATTTCCTCTGCTTCCATGTCTCATCCTTGGATTTTGCTGGTAGATGGACCTTATTATGTATACAGTTGGGCATATGACTTATGCCCATACGCATTTGCACAAAGGTCTTACTCAGGCATAGAAGTTGGCCACTGGTAAGCTGAGGGAAAGGAAAGGGTGCCATGTCTCATGTGGGAAATTCAGCTCCCTAGAAGACGGTAGTGGGGGATTATCATTTCACATTAACAAGCAGTTTACCTGCAGCAATGTAAAGTCATTTAAAGGTAAAATATTTTAAATATTTAAAAAAACAAACAAATATAATTAACTTGAAATTTAAATACATAAGGCATATCCTGCTTGAATAATGCCATATGTCTCAAATGTGCACATTATCTATAACACCGACAGTAAGCACACAGTCATTGATGTCTCCACTGGAGATGCATTTCTGTCTCACACTTCAGTACAGATACTATGAACCATTGAGTCCATATGCTACACAGTCACAAGACATTAAGTGCATTTATCAATCACTCGATACTCTGGACTGAAATAAACAAAACCTTGTTACAACAAATTAATAACTGTTTGGGATTTGGCTTGTTCTATATGGTTTTAATGTTCAAGATATACAGTAGGAAATTATTTTAAGACCTGGCACAAATATATTATGAAGCAACATTTTGTGATAAATCTGCCATTAAGACGTTTCAAGGTGGGAATCTTACCAGTGTGGTAAATATGTAGTGATAGTATTCTGTCATCATGCCCATTGCCATGGCCTGCAAAACAAGCATAAAAAAAAAAGATATAAAATGTAAATAATACAAACTTTAAAAAGTAATATTCCACCAAATATATTTTAAGATGCATTAATGGTTTACACCATTATAATACATCATGGCTATAATTTAGTTTAACATAATGATGTCACCACATTGGTAGGCAAGTTATAATATATTGTAGTATTAGAAATAACATAATTAATTCACAATGCTTTGAAATAAATTCAACACGTAAACACCATGGAAGCAGGGATTTTGTGGGATAAATCAACATTAATGAGAATGAGCAGTTTACCAGTTCATTAGATTCTTCGGTTCACCAGCACTGAATATTGGTTTAGACAAAGATTGTCTGCCTGCATGGTGCATATCTCCCAACTTTCCCCATTTCAGATTTTACTTATTTATTAAAACATAGCTAAATAAAAGTTTTCCTTTTGTTTACCAAATTCAAATATATTAAAAGACCAAGTACATATATACATAACAAGTTAACCCGTGCATGATACTCATGCATTCTAGTCAAATCAAGCTACTTAAGGTGTTAAAAATGTTCTTGTCATCTTCATCGCCACACACACACACACGCCGCTAGGCTTTTATATATTAGATAATGCTAAGAATTTAGTAGGTCAGTGTAGTATATAACTCCGCCCAGCAGGTAGCGCTGCAGCTTGAGCACTCTGTCACCCGGTAGTTTTTTCCACACACACACACACACACACACTAACACAGCATGTGTGTTCATGAGGTAAAATGACCTCACGAAAATGAGTTTGAGCCCTCAACTGGTAAATTTAGCCTTTACTACCCCTCCCACGGGGGGAAGGGGGGATGATGGAAGTTAACTGACTTGACTATTATAATTTTTTTGTCAAATAATGTCAGTATACCAAATTTCAGGTCAATTGGATGAGCCCTTTCTGAGAAAATAGTTTTTTCCACACACACACACTTACATATGCCGCTAGGCTTTTATATATTAGATAATGCTAAGAATTTAGTAGGTCAGTGTAGTATATAACTCCGCCCAGCAGGTGGCACTGCAGCTTGAGCACTCTGTCACCCGGTAGTTTTTTCCACACACACACACTAACACACGCCTCTAGGCTTTTATATATTAGATAGTACAGAGATTAAAAAAATCAGAATAAAATTAATGTTTATAGGTAACTCAATTTGTCTAGCATATTTTCTGCCCTCTTGTCCGTTTTTAGCAGTTTACCATCTTAGGAAGCCAAGATTTTTTAGAGAAAATTTATATAGATATACTTATTATATACTTTATTGTGCTACCACATAACAGGCAGATGGTACAGATGGATGTGGGGATTTAGACCCGTAGGTTGATGGCCAAAGCTTTTTCTATAATGCAGTGCTAGAAATGGTATTACAGCAGAGTCAGCTCTCTCATAGAAAGTAATGAAACTTGCCACCTAAAAAGGCAATAAAGTTTTCGTTGGGGAGTGCACCTGAGCAAATGAGGATTTCACCTGGATTGCAGTGTAAGCTCCTAACATGCTGACATTGCAGATCAGTAAGAGGGACAAAGTGGTTAAGTCTGCAGTATGTTTGCAATCCAACAACCTTAGTTTAGAAATAGGAAACTTTAGTGAAATGTTCACTGTGAATGGGGTCAATGTATTGTAGTCTTTGTAAAAACACAAAACACAATAATAGTTCTTTAAAGTCATAATCAGCTCTTATTTCGGTTTAATAGTTGTGAAGCTCCATACTCCAATAGCTGTAAATGATTTTTTGAAGAAAGCAATTCAAAATACAAGATGTTTATACTATAGTCATCAATAGAGTTATGTTTTGGATAATGAGATATCTATCTATCTATGTATAATATATATATATATATATATATATATATATATGCCTAGTGGCGTGTGTTAGTCTGTCTGTGTGTGTGTGTGTGTGTGGAAAAAATAAAACCAAGCTGCAGCGCCACCTGCTGGGCGGAGTTATACACTGACCTACTA
The DNA here is from genome assembly GCF_038048845.1 of Mixophyes fleayi. Taxonomy (NCBI): domain Eukaryota; kingdom Metazoa; phylum Chordata; class Amphibia; order Anura; family Limnodynastidae; genus Mixophyes; species Mixophyes fleayi. The sequence goes on along the minus strand of NC_134403.1, from coordinate 213,318,438 downwards.
AATTCTTAGTGTGTGTGGAAAAAAAAATTCAGAAAGGGCTGAAATTAGGTATACTAAGATGTTTTTAATTTGTTAATTTAATTTGTTAATTGTTAAAAGTGTTTATAAAGATTTTAAAAATATATATATATATATTTCTTGATGGAGAAGTGACAGTTGGGAGTGGTTGATGGTTGCCATGGGTGACAGCAGGGAGTGGTTGGTGGTTGCCGGGGGTGACAGTTGGGAGTGGTTGCTGGGGGTGACAGAACGAGAGGAGTGTGATACTCAGGACCGCTGAGAGAGAGCCCTGTGTCTGGATAGATGTGGCGATAAAGATGAAGGATGAGGTGATGGAGAAAAATGATGAGGTGGTGACATGTGGACAAAACCACGTTAAAAAAGGGCGCTTACGTCGGGAAGTAACGCTCTTCCCCTGAGGAGGCCTGGGCTAAGGTCCAAATGCATGACAAGAACTTTTTTAACACCTTAAGTAGCTTGATTTGACTAGAATGCATGAGTATCATGCACGGGTTAACTTGTGTGTGTGTATATATATATATATATATATATATATATATATATAGATAGATAGATATATATATATTTACATATATATAGATATATATTTATATATATATATAGTATATATTATCCTATAATATATTACATATCACAATAATATAGACTATTTATGATATCTCTTGATTGTATTATTCATGAAACCTGACTTGTATTACCTTGGCCAGTATTTATTGCCAGTATTAAAAGTTTCAGGACAAACCACTATTGAAAATACAAATAAAGAAGGTGAAAGGCAAAAGGAAGCAATTGCTGTCTAGAATATTCCTATAAAGGATGTCTGTTTCTGTAGTGTTTAAAATGAAGAGGGAAGGTGGGGTGTCCTGTACAGAGATGAAAATGGGAAGTTTGGTAAGTAATAAGGATGGTAAAGAAAATCGGAATTTATTTTAAAAGTGAACAAGTGAAGAGTAGTGTTGAAGACTGTGACACTAATAGTTTTGATTGGTGTTCCTGAATCATGCAGTGACCCAGATAAATGATTCTGCACAAGATTGCTGTGACCCTCTTAATAAGCCAAGTTGAGCCGAGTTTCGAAAACATGAGAACATAAACATTGGTGGTTGTGCTGTTGATGGTGGGGGTCGGTTGCAGTAAGCCACATTTTAAATTAAGGATGTGTTCATTTTTACCTACGGCGTATTAGCCTGGTGTGGAAGGCAAAGGGGCACTACAATCGTATTAGCCTAGGGCGACCTGAAACCATAATCAGGCCATGGAAAAGTATTATTTTGACTATGCTGAACCCCTTCAGTGCTAAGGACAAGTGGGACTAGCACTGCAGGAATGAAACAATACTGTTCTGGAGGTTTTCCTATTCAATTTAATGGGCCCATTTATTTTAATACTTATACATGCTTAAAAGTTGTTTTCACCTCACTCATCTTACTGCTTTTAAAGTAATCTTAAGTAACTGAAACCAGTGAAAACATTCTTGGTGTTTTCAGTGTTGATTTACTAAATGTATCTTTCATAGATTCCTTCTGTTGTAAGCTTAACAGTAAATAATCTGTCATTTCATTGATTTTACAATATCTGTTGATTTTTTTTGGGCAGCTTTGTAGAACAAGTGATTTATGGTTTGATTTGTTTTTAACAGAGATTAGCAAAGCAACCTGTTTTTCACACAAAAAAAATAGTGATTTTTTATAATTTCTGTAAATTGACCTTTAGCAGACTACCCCCTTTGGTGAGATTACCCAGAGAGCCTGATTATTGGGTCAATACATCACTTCCAACATAATGACAGCTACTAACGTCAACAACCATCAAATCAAAACTGGATATGTATCCATTCAAAAACAGGGTGAGTGAAGAAAAGGTGTATATGCTGCATCCAAAATAACAAACAGTGGGTACTTTGTGTTTGTGAATATCTGCCATCCATGCACAGACACCGACACACCAATAAAGCACAGAAGATCATATTTGGTCCATTTGGATATCATATAAAGATTGTCAGTTTACACATCCCAACCAATTGTATGAAGCAATTTGAACATCAGTATATTTAAAAGCCTATTTATTACTTAGAAAATAAATATAACACCTACAAAAACTAATGTAGCAATATCAAATTAAAAAATAAGCAATCACTTTCCCTACAGGCAGCTACAATTTGCCTCCTATTTCATTTAATTGTATGTAATTTGTTTGTTGTCATGACCACCTCAATGTACAGCACTGCAGAGTATGTCAGCACTTTATGAATAATAAATAATAATAATAATAATAATAATAATATATCTATTGTCATGCAAATCTATCCAGCATCATGCGAAAAAACATGCACGCTTCTAACCCATCATGAAGGTCCGTCATTTGTTGCAAGTTATTGTATTCGTACAATATGTATATTTTTTCAATACAATTTTTTGAAAGCATCGCAAACAATACAAATGGAAATTACAGATCTCACAATATAAACTGGAATTAAATCAGAAATAGACACCAACTGTAACTAAGATCACAAAACATGACAGAAAATAAGAGCAGCAAATTTTACCAACAAAATGGGGAGAGGAGACACGGTAATGGTCAAGTGACATGGGATCTGGCTAGGAGACCTGAGCGGTAAGAAACAGGGAAGAGGGTTTAGAGTAGATATGCTCGGGCTCGGTTTTCTGAAAACCTAACCAACCCAAACTTGGGTATCCGAGTAGGCTCGTGAGCCGGCTCGATACTTTTGGATCTGAATCGAAGCAAAACGTAATTGTTGCATTGTCTGATCTCGTGGGTTTTGGATTCCATAAGTTCCTCCCTCCCCAAGAGATCCAGCGCTACTGCTCGCACAGAAACATGAGGGGTAGCAGCGTTCTCGTCACTTGACAAAAATTGACTGGAAATGACTGGAAATTAATGTTATTGAGGTTAATAATAATTAGAGATGGTCACTGGATTTGGATTCGGTTTTGGATCTGGATTACCTTCGTGTTTTGGTTTTGGTTTTGCAAAACCGCCCTTGCGTGTTTTGGTTTTGGTTTTGGTTTTGTTTGGTTTTGTTTTGCTATTTTTGAAAAAAATACAATTTTTTTGGTCTAAAATAGCCTAATTTAGTGCTCCACCAGTTTCTTAGATAAGTGAGGTAATTCTAAAGCTAATAAATTATGAAAAAAACAGTTTAATCCCTGGTAGGCCGTCCTTAATTCGAACACTTGTCTGCAAATTATACAGACAAACATGGTTGTCTACCTCCTCCATCTTTGATTATTGGCAATGTAAGCCATCGTTTTTGGGTGTATATTACACCCTCCACTTGTAGTTGAATATAAAAAAAGCAGCCTGCACAGACTGTGGTACTAGAAAGTAAAATTAAATGGACCACAGTAGTTTGGTGGCTATCTATGCCCCCCCCCCTCCACTTGTAGTTGAATATAAAAAAAGCAGCCTGCACAGACTGTGGTACTAGAAAGTAAAATTAAATGGACTACAGTAGTTTGGTGGCTATCTATGCCCCCCCCCCTCCACTTGTAGTTGAATATAAAAAAAAGCAGCCTGCACAGACTGTGGAACTATAAATTCGAATATACAAAGGAATGGACAAAGGCAGTTTGGTATCTGTCTGCATCAGATCCCCTCTCCACTAGGAGTAAAATAGAAAACTATTCAGCCGTTATATAATCTAGAATATAAATAGAAATTGAGAAAGGCAATTCGGTATCTGTCTGCATCATAATCATCAACATCCTCATTAGCGCCCTCCACAAATCTCCCCCTCATCCTCTTCTATTTCCAAAGTGTCATCCTCACTTGGTGTATCACCGGCTACACTCGGGCTGTTCAGGCACACATCAGCAGAACTGCTGAAAGGGCCCTTCTTTATGGGTACACTAACAGAATGGTCACGATTAGACATCCCACTGTTGGATGGACTCTCCACAGGGATTGGTGTCATTTCTGATTCAGAGCAAACATTATCCTCTAATGCCTTACTGTTATCTTGCAGCTCGGCTTTGACACGTAACAGTAGTTGTGCACCAATTGTAGGCTCGGTAACTTTTTGGGATCTGCCACTAATAGCCAATGTGAAGGCCTCATTCTCTCTTTGCCACTGCGTGTGTAGAATGGCATGCTTGCAATTTTTTTTTTATTGTTACTTAACTTTTGCTCAGTTACACTTCTTTTTCGCTTCAATACAGTAAAAAAATTTTGGGTTTTTGTTTTTTGCACTAATTTGGAAACACTCTGTTGTTTGACATCGCCTTGGCCAGATGACGTACTGGGAACACTAACATCAGGACTGGTGACAGAACCTGGTTGCTCATTCTGATCACATGTGGACTGCTTTGAATCCATTCTGAGCGCAAAGTACTGGGGAGTGCTAAAAATTAGTTGGTAGATACTGCTGACAGATATGACTTTTGACAGCCAGAAATATTTATGCACAAGTAGGGAGGACACCCCAAAAGTACTGGGGAGTGCTAAAAATTAGTTGGTAGATACTGCTGACAGATATGACTTTTGACAGCCAGAAATATTTATGCACAATTATGGGGGAAACCCCAAAAGCACCGAGGAGTGCTAAAAATTATTTGGTAGATACTGCTGACAGATATGACTTTTGACAGCCAGAAATATTTATGCACAATTATGGGGGACACCCCAAAAGCACTGAGGAGTGCTAACAATTAGTTGGTAGATACTGCTGACAGATATGACTTTTGACAGCCAGAAATATTTATGCACAATTATGGGGGACACCCCAAAAGCACTGGGGAGTGCCAAATATTAACAAAAAATAATAAACCTCCTCTCTTCTCTAGCGATTTTTGTGAGAGCAATTGCAAGAAGAATATTGGATTCTCTGTCCCTGCTCTAATCAGCCTGTGACTACACCCTACTCTCTCCCTCTGTCAAATGGCGATGGATTGCTGTGGAGGCGTGTATTTATAATGTTGAAGTATCGCGAGAACCGAGCCCCGAGATCCGACGACGTCACGATGACGTTTGGCCTCGATTTGGATTCGGAACGGGCGGGAGAGTACCGAGCTGCTCAGCTTGGTACTCGGATACCCAAAGTTCGGGTGGGTTCGGTTCTCGGGAAACCGGACCCGCCCATCTCTAATAATAATGTAGGAGCAAAAAAAGAGCCAAATTATGTGTATTTAGCAAAAAAAAAATAGGGATTTTAGAAAAAAAAATAGAGATCCAAAACCAAAACCAAAACACGCGAGGGCGGGTTTGCCAATTCCAAAACTAAAACACGAAGTTAATCCAGATCCAAAACCAAAACACGGGAACAGTGAACATCTCTAGTCTAGAGGGAGTATATTAATAAACAGGGGAGTTAAGTAGAGGTTTGGCACAGCTCAAGTAGCCCATACTTTGTGGAAAGATGCAGAAGAGTTTCTCAGGATACTTGTTAGATGCTCCATGTGCCAAACATGGCTGCAGACTGAGATGATGCTGGGAGGGAGAGGATTCTTCCATGAAGCTGTTATTTGGCATATAGCTGTACTTATGATATGTCTGAGCAAATTGTAGGCCTGTATAGATAAGTCAGGGATAGTTCAGGGAAGCAGGATGCGCTTTGGATCATGAGGGATCTGCAAAATTAATATAGTAGTTACTAGGGAAATAACATTTCTCAAGAATGGTTAAAGTTTAGGGCAGCTCCATCAGATGTGCAAGACAAACCCTGAATGGTCACAGTTCCTCCAGCAGGCCTCTGATATATCCAGAAAAATGCCATGCAGTCTAGTTGGGACATAATACCAGCTAAAGAGCAATTTATAGGCATTATCTTTAATGCTCATGCTAATAGAGAACTTCCTCAGATATGTTGGTCCACTCCACTGCATCTAGTGATTCGTCAAAATCAGCTTCCATACTTGCAATATTTTATTGTACTTTATTTTTATTGTATTTTATTGTAAAAATCCCTTGTATGGAGGATTTGTGGGTCTGCACTTAGCAAGAAACACCCTTCATCCACCAAACCTCTGTCATCGGCCAATACAAGCTATTGCACAGCGGCATATGCTACCATAAAATAGAATGTGATTGCACAAAAGTAAATGTGTGATGTCACAAAATACCCTTTTTGGTGCGGTTTGACACTTTGTGGTTTATAAATGACCTACTTACTATGAATTATTTTGATACTTTGTAACTGTGAGTAGCTTTTATACTAATGAGTACATATCCTGAGGCTGGAAAGGTATTGAATGATACATGGAGTGACTGAGCCACGGACTAAATAAAATCCTGAAAATTGTAGATTGCATTAATATGTCTAAACTCTGATGAATAATTAAAAATGTGAAGACATGCAACAAATGTGAGTTCCCTATGTTCAGGTTAACTGCACTACAGTTTCATTGAGTTAGTGCTTAAGATCACTAACACAATTGTAGCCATTGAAAAAATAGCCATATATGTATGAAACTTTATTAGCTTAAAAATTTAATTAAACTACATGTCACAATTCACAGTAGATGCCGATCCTGATAACAATGACCTCTTCTGGTGAAACATTTTTTGAGTTCTATTTTTGCTGTGCCATTCTGCAGCATGCTATTCCCATATTATATGGAACATGTAAAGTTGGTTGCATTTGCACTCCAAATGTACAGTAAGCAGGGAAAGTTCCATGAAAAGTGCATTTAAATGTGTCCAGCTGTACATTACTAGCATTTGCGTCAGGTGAATGTTAGGAGTAACAAGTGCATATGCTTATACCCAGTGGTCGAAGTGGAAATTTAGAAGTGGCGGTATGAAAAATGGAGAAGCTATACCACCTTATACCAGCCCACTTTGAGCACTACTTACACTCTACGATAATCCTAGAGGAAGCGTAGATCGCGTATGAATGCAGAGATGGGGCATGACAGTCTTAGTGGCAAATGCGAAAGTAAGTCCTATTTGTCTACAACATAATTATGTAATAAGGTGTCATGTACATAAGAGAGAATAGTGTATTGATCGTCAATGTGAAAGTTGCAGTTACCATTTAAAATGTAATTAACTAGAAACACAAATGCATCTGCTGCTTTCCGCTTACAAATCAAATGGAAATCTTATTTGCTGTTGCATTCCAAATGGAAATATTAATTAAGTCACACAAATAGACACCCATGACTTCATGTAATATAGCTGCCACACTAATAATGTGGTTTAGAGAGGTTAAATGTGGGCTAGAGAGGTCAATTTGCAAAAAGCCAATCACAAGCGGCAAGCTAGTGCTGCTGATCATCATCATTACATCTCATTGCACCAGCCCTTCAGCTAGAGATATGCCCCCTGACAGGTGTATGTGCATCCATGTCTACTTCAGTCACAATTATGTGAACACACTCTAACTGCCTATGTCTCTTCCCTCCCCCGTTTCCCCTCTCCAGTCATAAGGAATGTGCGTACATATTTTTGGTGTTAATGCTCTGTATGGAAATGACACAAGAATGCTATTTAGAGGTAGGCGGTGAACTTAGTGTATCCACAGGCACCACCTTGCTTTATTTTCCTGAAGGCATTATGCTCTTTCTGTAATTTAAGATAGGTTGCTGTGTTTTTTCATCTGGTGTGTCATATGGAAAGATAAGGGATCTCTATAATATCAACTTTTGATTTGACTGGATGGATTTTTCCACAGACTGGAGTAATTTCCCTGTCACACAGATCCCTAACAGCTAAAACGATGAGTGCAGGGTTTTATCAACTATATTATCTAAAAAAGGCATCCATTTCTGTAAGAGCTGTGCATACAGTGTCTATATTACTTGCTTATTGGTAGATACATGCTATGCATATGAATGACCACCTCTAGCTCACTTCTGGCTCTCTCCACAGGCACACTTCCATCCTTCTTCAAATATGGGCTCATCAATCATGAAGAAATTTTCCCTTGACCCAGCCTTTTCAACTCCCACCCTATTTCTCTCCTCCCCTTTGCTTACAAACTATACAAGCAACGTGTGTACAAACGCCTATCTTGTTTCTCTCCTCTCTCTGCATTTGGACTTTTATTATTATTATTATTATTATTATTATTATTAATATTATTATTATTATTATTAATTTATTTATTTCTAGGGTGCCACAGAGCAGAAGTATAAAAGGGTAGAGATGATATAGGTAACATAACATTTGCAAGATTCCCCTTAATTCTAAAAAATAGGAGTTACTTCTCCATAATTATCCACTTGGATCTCTCTGCTGCTTTCAACCCTGCTAATTACCATCTTCCTCCACCCACCCTTACTTTTTGGCTTCCGGGACACAATTCTTTCCTAGTTCACTTCCAACCTATCCAGCCGCTCTTTAAACATTTCTAACTCTGGTACATTCTCCTGTCTACTCACACTATTTGTTGGACAAGACTCTGTTCTCAAACCTCTGCTTTTGTCACTGTACATATTTTCTCTTGGTGAACTATTATGCTCTTTTGGTGTCCAGTGCCACCTCTATGCTGACAACACTTCAATCTACCTTTTCTTGTCTGATCTCTAGCCTTCTCTACTATTTCTACCAGTTATTAGTAGCGTTTATGCTACTTAAAGCTCCACATATTCAAAACAAATTATTCCTCAGTCTCTCCTCTGTATTGGTGTCACCCTTGCTTCCACTCCTGCTTTATTGCTCACATTCAGACTCTTCCAGTCCTGTCACCTCCACTCCTTTAAATATTGCTAGAATATGTCTGTCTTGCAAAACTCTTATCTATTCTTTCATCATGTCCTGTCATGACTCATGCAACTTCCTCCTATCCGGCATTCCCCTTGCCCATCTATGTTTCATTCTATCCTAAAAGTTGCATCAACTGATCTTACTCTCTTCACCACTCCACATTCACTCTGCAAATCTCTACACTAGCCATATCCTCCAGAATAGAATTAAAATGTCTCGCTCTCACCTACAAACCCATCACCAACACCACTCTTTCATACATTTTAAACTTCATCTGAGTATGATCTCCCCTAACACTCTCTTTGATCTAACTCTAACCCTTCACCTCACTGTCTCGTATAACCACCATTCACTCCTGCCAATAAGACTTCTCCTGTGCCTCTACCCACTTATGGAAATTCTTACCATCACTGATCAAAGTCTCCTTCAGCCTTCAAATCTTTAAACATTATTTGAAAACCCACCTCTTTATTAGAGCCTACCCTACTCCCACCTACACTACTCATTCTAGTACACCCTCACAATTGTCCTAACCTCCACTCTGAGCTGCAATTGTATAGGTTTACTTAGCTGTACCAGCCCTACTAATTGTGTTCATGCCTGCATATATTTTTTCTCTTTTTTATGTCCTTGTTTTATGCATGCTATGGTTTTCCCACTGTCTGGTTTTGCGGAGCACTGTGGCGCCTTACAAATTAAGCAAAATAATAATAATTATGCATTTTTGTTTTCTAAATCCAACATTAAGTGAGCCATCATCATGAAAAAAAATATGCTGCTTAATGTAGCTGCTTATGGTCCATTAATGCAGTTAACTATTAATATGTTTAATTAAATATAAATTATACTTTGTCAAAGCATATTGCACATATGCAACAACAGCTTCAAGGCTTTAAAAAATGCTAATAAAGGAAGAAACCTGTAAACCACTTTAAACAAAGCAGCAAAAAAACAAGGCACTGTTCAGGCAAAATAAAAACAATTATAGCATTACATTTTAAGGAAAAATAATTATCAATCTCTCTGCCTCGAATATTGATTTAATATAAACTGTGTAGCAGGAAGGACAGAAATTAACACTTGCTAATGAATGATACTGAACACATGGACAAATGTGATGAATCCCACTGGACCATTGTTGATCAAATTAGTAGGCAGCAGTACTGTGCGACAGTAAATCAAAAATACTACCACCACAATTATCTAACCAAGCCTGAAATCCTGAGGGGAATACAAAAGCTCACAGCAACATGTCTTTCTGTACTCACCTGCCTAAGTATTTGGGCTGCCATGACATGACTGCAATCAAAGATAATACGGAACTCTCTTCCTCTCTTCATCTCTTTCAGGAGGGGACGGGCATCTTCAGATTCTGGAGGAAGCTGACGAATTTTTAACCGGATGTTATATCTGGCTGGTGCCATGATGAGCTCCTGCAAACGGATAAGACCTACAGCAACAAGAAGTCATGAGTTATAAATTGTGTGAAGCTTCTGATCATCTTAGTTTGTCTATCATGTATATTTTACACATAGGGGTAGAGCACCTGATAGGGTAGATTTAAACTAGATTATTTCACCAATATTTTTTTTCAATAATTTCGTATTTCGAAATGTGCTCTCTTTAAAAAAAATGTTTTTAATTTTATTGACTAATGAGCACAAAATATATAATATTAGTTCAGTTGAAACATTTTTATTTCTAATTGAAAGTATAACCAGTACTAAATAGATCATTTACAAAGCACAGCACATTACTATATATGGCACATGCTACAGTTTCTTGTGTGATCAGACACTACTTCTGCCATTAAGGTGATGTTGTGTGCAAAATAAACGTGATTGTGAACATACACTGAAATAGACAATTTCACGGAAGTCACTACATGTTTAGAATTTAAAGCTAGAAACAGGGTTAGTTTCTGTGACTTATCCAGTGGGCTTGGTAGGCCAGTGTTCTGTACTGGAAACTTGCCTAAGATACACTTGGTTTCAGTTTGCAGAAATACATTAAAATACTCATGTAATTAATAAATTTTAATGAAAAAAAAAAATCTACTGCTGTATTTCCCTAATCCTATTAGCGGGGAGTAGATGGGACAAAGGTAGGTTGTGCTTAGATACAACATTGCTCAAAAACTTCTGAGCTGCGCACATTGAACAAACAAAGAACAGTGCTAGATTGTTGCTTCAGGCAAGCTCACACATAGGCAACATAGACAGTATACAAATTTGTGCACTCTAACTACACACTCATTTCAAGCATAAGAGATTTATGGCTATTTTTGCCTTCAGCGACTTGCATCTTTAGAACTGCATAGTTTTAAAGTAGTAAAATGCAAACTGAAATCTCTGGGGCATTTCTTCCTTGTTAAGGAGTTTTGATTAAGTCACTATTTGGACACTTAGAAGAAGTTTTTAATCATATTGATTTGATTAGTGAGATTATATGATGATAAACATACCCAATAGATACTTAAATATCAGTAAAATATTGTACTGTCCTAGGTGAAAAATGCCCTAACTCTTTAATATGATTTTGTTATTAGGTCTTCTTGGTACTGATAAGTTTTTTAATCCCCCGAATATTTGCAAATATTACCTACTGTTGGAGCCATCATACCTGTGCTGTCATCATAGACCACTGTTGCTGACCTCCACTTCAAAAACTGTACAAGATCCAGGATTGCGTGGCTGAGAGAGGCATAGTCTGGATACAAGTTTACATAGAATGAGTCTCTGTTATCTAGAGGGTGGTGCTTCCATCGGACCTGAATATGTGGAACTTCCAATGCGTTGCAAATAGACTGGACGGCGTTGGATGAGGAGCTGTGAGATGGCCCAAAAATAGCAACCACTCCAAGGGCCAGCTGGTCACAAGCTGCAACAAAGAGACATTCTTTCTTACAATGCAGTTTAAACATTTAGGGCGTGATGATGAGATGGACGCATTTGCTTTTAAAAAAGCAGGTGCAAATGTGCCTGCGCAAAACACGTGAGTATGTATAAAGCATGATGATACGCCGGTAAGTGTATCATCATACTATTGATGAACAAGTCATCATGATGTATATATAGCATTGGTGTGCCAATCTAACCCCTCTGCACTGAAGAAAACCCAGCACTATTACTCACAGCACCTGGTGCAGGGGGAAAAACAGCCTGGGTTCCCCCCAGAAAAAAATGCTACCAGCACTAGGCTATGACATAGTGGGCTGGTAACATTATAATAGGGAAACCCGCATGGAGACCCCTGTCCTAATGTCACTCAGTCTTTGCCTGTTCACTGAACTCCATTGATATAATGTACAGTAGTTAATTCCAGTAAGTGGTGGAATCTCAAGTGGGATCTTGCTACTACTAACATACAGAAAGCAGCTTTCCCAGGCTCTGGCCAATCAGAATGAAGCTGTTCAGTGGAGATTAGAAGCTGACAGAGCAAAAGGCCACATGTTATCATCGCTCCACAGTTTTTAATTTTTTTAGCAGGAAGCAAGAAAATCCCCCAGAAATTAGATGAGCAATAAAAGGGAAGAGAGGCTGTGTGAGGTGTTTTTATTTGTAATAAAGTATTTTTCCACAATGTATATATGTTAATTTTACAGTATTTTTTACAGGTGCACTGCAGGTCCCAGTGGACCCTGAATGCCAAAGCATGCTGGTGTTTGTAGTTCTACAAGTGCCAACATGCTCTGACCTACATGCCGACAGTTGTAGTTATACAAATGCCAGCATACCCAAACAGTTTAGGAATGCCAGGGCTTGCTGGGACCTTTAGTGCGACAGCAAAAAAATTTTATCTACATTTTAGCAGATACTACCCAACGCCCACCAGCAAGGGGTATTGGGGGGGAGACAAGAAAACTTGGACTGTTTTCTTCTAGATAATTCAGCCCTGTAATGAACATGTGCCATTATGACAGGGGGACCCCACGCTGTAGGTTTCCCTGTTATAGCCATGTCTGTCACAAAAGGACTGTTTGTCTCCCCGATTTGGACTTTACCGGCCTAGGCTATGAGCATTCATGCTGGGATCATTTTTTTTTTTTTTGGGGGGGGGGGGGTTAAAGGGGATTTAATCTTTTTTTTTTTTTTTTACACATTGGAAAGAGCTGAGCTTATCATCATCATGAGCACTTATCTTTACAAGAAGCCTCAGGCATCCACAAAAAGAGACGGCTACTGGCAGGCGTATCTGCATGCCAGCATTAATTTCAATTATGTGCACAAGCTCTTACTGTACTCGGTCTGTATTTGCACATCCCTTCACTCCTCTGTTCCGCCATTACAGTCATAAGTAGGCAATTACCAGATGAAACCAACTCTGCATACAGTGCAATGCAAGTTAACGTATTGTATGCTAATCAGAAGGGGTGTTCACCCAATTTAGCATCAGACCTTTAAACTATTTCAGCTCAAACAGAGATATTTCTGTAGGATTAAAATATCACATCCCATTTAATACCACAGGTTATATGGACTTATAGGGGCTCCTGAAAATGTTTAAACTGCAATAATTTCTTGAAATTGCACAAAGAGCATTCAAAGCTGTAACTTAATTGTGATGTTCTCATATAAAAGGTGCCAGGTCACATAAAAAATAATTACCTATGACACTGAACTTCCAATGGTCTTTTGGGCTTTTTACAAACCGAAGCCAGATTGTCATTCCAATATGATCCTGCTGTTATCAATTAAGTGTAATTAAGTGTAAATAAACAATAATAAACAATCATCTCAACACTGAATGGTGTATCGTTAATTTATAAACCTCTTTTGCTATTTGGCTGCTAAAAAGAATATAGGTAATGATGCATCTGTTTTTTGGCTCACTCAACATTGTACAATGGAAAAAAAATTTAAACTTTTTTTTGTTCTAAAAAAATGATTGTGCTACTTACCTAAAAAATCTGACCAATACAACTCAATAATTTTTAACCATGTAAAACCTATGACAATATGCACACACATTTGCCCATTACCACCTCTTAAAATTAGTTTTACCAATGGCTGTACCAGCTGTGATAGCCAATTCTTCAATTCGCCAATTTCAGTTCAGTGTCTTCGCAATATACTCTTAAATACAGCACAGTTCCATATCAGTATCCTTATCTTAAATGTTAAACTGTCCCACTGTGTCTCTCTCTCTGGTTTTAACTACAAATCGTTCCAAAACAACAAATATAAACCCCTACTTTAACAGGTTAAGGTAAATAATTTGTACAGATGGTAACACACATTAGCCCAGTAGTCAAATTCATACATTCATTTTATACTTAGTATAAATGCAATTTCTACAATTGATAAATAGTGTAAATAGAAACTTGGACAATGAAAAAATAAGCCAGGCTTAGCAAATAGCAATATTTGAAATGATTTTGTAGCCAAAATGAGTTTATCTTTTTCATGTGATTCTCATTTCCATAGACAAGGAACAATTAAAGCATACAGAAAATTCACTATTCACTGAGTGGGTGTGACATTGTGTCATTGCACAATGACACAAAGGTTATGCACCCCACCTGGGAATACATGGCTTGCTTGAATACTAACGGGCAGGATTTCTTATTCAGGTACAAAAACGTGCCTCCCGCCAACCCCTGTGGGCTCAATTAGACAGCACAAAGTGCTGTCCTTCTAATCTGTAGATATATTTTACACAGGATCACAAACATCACATAGACCACCAATTGTGACCATTTGTTTTCTGCGTTCCAGAAAAAAGGTCCTATAGCCCAAAGCAAAAAATTAGAAAGTTTTTATTTTACAAGCTGATATAAAACAAAATTAGAGTTAACAAGTGCTTGGTGTACTTCTAGTTTACACCACATTTGTATTGTGCACCAGTTTTTCTTATATGCCACCTTTAAGATAAGTCTCCACAAAATACTGCTTTCCCAGTCTTATGTCAACTTTCACAACATTACAATGGGTTTCAGAATGGGTTTTCTGGGTGAAAGACCTCTTAAAAATGTCAGTTTTCTAATTTATTAATGACCCTGCTGAATACTTTGCCTACTAATAGAGAGATTGAGCAATGTGTTTGCTCAATAAGTGCTTCTTCATTTTAGAAAAATCACCTAAATTTGCTCACGCATTCATAAATCATGAGCTTTAACATGAATCATATTTTAAAAAAAACTAAGACAGTAGGCTCAGAACCCCCATACTGTCACTTCCTCAGGAGTCCAAATTATTTCTATGCTAGTGAACTTGCAATTACTACTCCGCTAATGTGCACAGGAAGCAATGTTACAGCAAAACTCATCATCAGACTAATCTGTTATCAGGCTGCTACTTTGCCTGTATCTCAGTCATATAGCAGTGACTGTGATAGAATGACTTTGAGATGCCCCCCAACTCACATAATTGACTCCTTTACAATTTCTATCTGTAACTATATATTGTCTTATAAATCACACAGATTGTTTTTGTAAAATGTTTGCATTCTGCACCATCTTTGGCAACCTTGTTTGCACTTGTTCTATGTTTATGTATGATTTGTTTGTATGTTTTATATGTTTTATGTTTTGTACCAAGTGTTCAAGAGCTGCAGAGTTTTGTAGCACCTAACAAATAAACAATGATGATTCAGGAGATTACTTGAACTAACACAGGTAGAAAATTCATGTCAATCAAATATTGCAGCAGAACGCCATTTAGCAAATGTGAGAAGTTCCTGCGGTAAAATCTTTGATTTACGCTTTTGGTTTACCAGTCCTCAGAATAACCATTCTGCACTGTATTTTATACATTTGCATTTCATTTAATTTAAAAGTTGGTAAAATGACAGTCAATTCATTGTGCTCTATGATGGGGGTTGAATGCTGAGCGGAACAAAAATGTAGGAATTCAGTGTGGAACAAATAAGGCCAAATACTATTGGACAAACAGTCAAATGGGGAACAAGGCAAATTTTCCACTCAACAGTTTTGAAATTTTCTCTCCTCTCTTTACATATATACTGCTTTAAATCGCACTTGACTTTTTATAAGTACAGTTCTGTGCTTGCCTAGGAAATGGCTAAATGCCTATATTGCCTAAATGCCTAAGTACGTGGAGGGAAGGCCAGAAACCAGATGGAGTGAGAAAGGCATTGCAGTTGACTAAAATGACACATTTGGGTAATTAGTTTCAAGTACAGTTAAATTTTATTTTGGCTATATCAATGATTACATTTAAAAGTAACAGTCCTGATACGTCCATATAGGTGCCTTTTTTTTGCAGCATATTGATTTCCTCGGAATGTTGACAGAAAACATAATACAAAACAAACAGGATGATCGCTAAGCAACTCCTTTTATATAACTTTGAAAGCTGCTTAAAAGGTAATTAGTAACAAAATTCCTGGTGCAGCATGGTTAAAGATAGAGCTTTTTTAAAAATACGTTTTAGTAGATTTTATATATGGTGCTCCAAAATATGGAACAACTCATTATTGGAGGGAATACCCAAGATTTCTGAATAAGGGATGCTCAAAAGACAAGGGAGTATATATACTAAACTGCGGGTTTGAAAAAGTGCAGATGTTGCCTATAGCAACCAACCAGATTCTAGCTGTCATTTTGTAGACTGTACTAAATAAATGATAACTAGAATCTGATTGGTTGCTATAGGCATCTTCTCAACTATTTCAAACCCACAGTTTGGTAATTATACTTCAAGAGGTTAGTTTGAACACACGACAGTTCCGCTCAGTAAGATCGGGACTTCACTCGAGCAGGAATTACATCTTTGTATAGTCTCAAAATATTCATATGCTATGTATAGGCATTGAATACCACATATTTTGGAGAAGGACGCATTCAATAGAAAGTTAACGTATATTTAGCACTGTCTAACATTAATGAATTCAAATAAAAAATGCAGCCTCTGTCCAATACTTTGTCCAATAGTTTATGTTGCAAAAAATGATATGCTGTAATTTTAATTTTCAGTTTTTTTAAAGGTTGATTTTGGACTTAACAGTGAGTTAGACTTTTCTGTCAGCAGTGAGTCATATCAAATAAACTCAGTGTGCACAACATATATCTAAATTTATAGTCATGGCTCCAAAACTGTGCTATGAAAGATATGCAGCCTATGATTTACTAAGGTCCGTTAAGGGTTATTTCAGCCAGAGGAAGAAGAAGATCAATTTTTATCGCTTTAGTGCTGCCCACAATGAGCACTAGGCCTATAAATTACCTGGAAACTGACCGAACAAGTAGGTAATAACCTGACTATTGAGCACATCTGGGTTTTGTGTAAGGCACAAAATAAATCTGCAAGGATAACAGCATGACCAAGTTGTGACCTACAATACAAATCAGTTACAGTTTGTCTTTTGATTAGAAGAAAAAACTCACATCATCAGGTATTAAAACAGTGATGAATCATCTACTTATAGTAGAATCCCACCCTCTGAAAAGCATAATGATTGTAGTAATCCTTTTGCAGTTTATGGATATGCCCAATAATTTATAGTTGTGTGTCCTTTGGCAACACTCAGGGGACAGTTTTGCTCACTGGGGAAGAGATGTGCTAGCAAAGTATAAAGTCTCAGTTCATTCCAGTTCCTTATTTAGTTAACATCTTGCAGTTAACTAGACAAAGAGTACTTTCACAATACATGAGATAGAGTGGAACAAATAAAGTTTCTCACAATAATGATATTTCATCAAGCAAGGATTAATTAATGTTTGGCTGTGCTATTATTCGAGAAAGATGTCTGGTGTATTGTGTTACAGTAGTTCTAAGTATTATAAGAAACCTCAATGGAAATATCAGGTCTGTTGAATACCTGTGAGCACAGAAATGTAATTGTTTTCATGTATGCCCAGCAGATGACCTTATCAATAAAACTACAGAAGTTAACAAATAAAAGATAAAATTAACTGGTAATTTCTTGGTATGCTAATAAAAATTAGGTAAAGTTAAAGGCAAAACTAGCAATCATCAGATCTAGATGTAATAATTTAGTCAGTGGGAGTTGATGCTACCTGAGGCATTGTGTGTGAAAACAGTTGTGGCTCAAAATATTGGCACACATTTTTTCTAATAATGCACCATTTCACTATTTCATCCAGAATATTGTTGAAATTAAAACATATTTTGATATCAACATGTGTATTTCTTTGATTGCAGTGGAATGGAAAACAATTAGCAAGACTATTTGCTGGGCCTGATTCATCTAGGGACCCATACTGAGCGCAATGTGCCCTTGTTTTAAAATGCACATAATTCGGGTACACATACGCCCAAATTCATCAAGTAGCAGATCTGAAGATTCATGTGGTTATGAATACGGGTGTAGACCTGCTCTGCTCTACTAGACAAGACAATGCAGGATACATCCAAACCCTATGTGGAATATACATTTTCAAAAGAATGCACAAAAAAACAACAACTATTCAATTAATGTTGTGTTAATATGTGAATAATATAGCCATCAATGACAAAGCATTACAAATAAAATGTGTTTTCCCCCCCCCATTTATTAGGATGTTATGAATATCTACTGTACACAAAATAAATTTCTACAGTTGATACTGATTACATATTGTTGTTATAGAATGCATACACAGCCGTCGCCATTAGTAAGCGGCACTTAGACTAGCCCTCTTCCTGGAGCAAGCGATACGGCTGAAAAACTAGTAGCTGAAAGATGCGCAGAGCATTATTATTATTATTATCATTTATTTGTTAGGCGCCACAAGATTTCCGCAGCGCCGTACACAAAGCAAACAGTAGACTATACAGGGTATAACAGTACAGAACAATAAACAAAAATACCAATGCTTCAGAAACTCCAGTTAGGTCAATGCAGTAGAGGCGGAGTAGAAGAACAGGTGTGGAGACAAGAGGGAAGAAGGCCCTGCTCATTCGAGCTTACATCCTAAGGGTGGGTGAACGAAACAGACACAATTGGAGGAAGTTGAAGTGTGGGGAGAGGGACCGGGAGGAGAGAGGGTAGAACGTTTGGAGGAGATGCAGGTTGGGTAGAAGGTTGGTAGGCTTTAAGGAACAGGTGAGTTTTGAGTGCTCGTTTGAAGGAGCACAGATTAGGAGAGAGACGGATTGAGCGAGGGAGGTCGTTCCAGTGGAGGGGGGTGGCACGGGAGAAGTCTTGGATTCTGGAGTGGGAAGTGGTGATAAGAGTGGAGGAGAGGCGGCGGTCATTAGCTGAGCGTAGGGAGCGGGCAGGAGTGTGAATGGAGATGAGGTTAGAGATGTAAGGGGCCGTAGACTGAGAGAGAGCCTGGTACGTGGTGGTAAGGAGTTTGAAAAGGATTCTGTAGGGGAAAGGGAGCCAGTGTAAGGCAAGGCAGAGAGGGGAGGCAGAAGAGGAGCGGCGTGAAAGGAAGATGAGTCTTGCAGCCGCATTGAGTATAGAGCGGAGGGGTGCGAGGTGGGAGTGGGGGAGGCCAGTAAGGAGGATGTTGCAGTAATCAAGGCGGGAGATGATGAGTGCGTGTATGATAGTTTTGATGGCTTCCTGAGAGAGGAAGGGACGGATGCGGGCAATGTTGCGGAGTTGGAAGCGACAGGCTTGGGCGAGGGATTGAATGTGGGGGGCAAAAGAGAGAGAGGAGTCAAGAGTGACCCCAAGGCAGTGGAGTTGGCCGACAGAGGAGATGGTGGAGTTGTTAACAACGATAGAGAGGTCATGGTGGGAAGGGAGTCGAGGTGGGGGAAAGACAATGAGTTCAGTTTTAGAGATGTTAATTGCATGAATCGGACAATGCTGTGTGCGCTCGTAATTGGCATGCTATTACCGTACACTGACTACGGGCAAAACCCCCTTCCCTGTCCCGTTCCTTCCTGGAAATCATAGGCTGTAGTAAGTGTCCTTTATGCTCAATAAATGTTGCTGCGTTTTGTGATGTTTTGCCCTTTTCTGGGCATGCGCAGAGCAATATTGCGGGACATAGGCACAAAATCATCGTTTACGTCCCTTGATGAATCGGGCCCACTCAGCCTAAGTTTATTGCACACATTAAATCTTAAACGCCCAGGAAAAAATAATTGGTACTTTTAGAAGTACTTAGGAATAATTAGATTTCAATCAGGTGATTCTCCTTCACTTTGGAACTGAACTTGCCTGTGGTTTGTAGTAGGTGCCTGTAATATAGAAATAACCTATTAAACAAGCTTAGAGAAAGGGACTCATTTGTCTGATATGTGTATTGCAATGAGCATGGAGAATAGAAAGAAAGCCAGATAATTCTCTAAGGAGCTCTGACAGAAATTTGTAGGCAAGTATGAACAATCTCAAGGCTACAATCAATCTCAAGAGAGCATGATGTTCTAGTTTCCACCGTACGTAATGTTATTCGGACATTTATATCCTATGGCACTGTAGCCAACTTCCCTGGATGTGGTCGCAAGAGAAAACTTGACCAAAGATTGCTGTGCAGGATTATTTGAACGGTGGAGTAATCACCTCAATTAACTGCCAAATAGAATCAAGCTGACCTTCAGAAACAGGTAAGAACATTTCAACTCACACCATCTGTCGCCAACTCAATGAAAGAGGATTATTTGGTAGGGGGTCCAGGAGGGCCTCACTCCTGAGAGAGGGACTGATTGAAGTTTGCCACACACCTGAACACATGTGAGGAATTGATGGGTTAATTTGACACGACCATCATTGTGCTTCGTTTCTCAGAAAACGTGGACTGTCTTCAGTATACTTTGTAGCTCTGTTGTCCCCCAAATCTTCCAGCTCCCCAGTTATGTCTTTAGCCCATACAGTTATGATATATTAATGTGTATATATACACTGTGTACTAATGTTAAATTCAACAAATTGTCTGTTAAAGAGTGTAGCCATCATGGGTAAGAATAATCATCTGCAGACTAGCAAGGAAAGGGACATCCCTGAAACAATACCCCCTGATAATTAAATCATTATAATTTACACAACTGTGTTTTAGATCCAGAGCAATGTTCTTGCTACTTAAATCACTATTGATTAGATGTGTTTTAGGAGATCCTTTGTATAAACCTGGAATCTGCAGACTGTGAGGATACCGTACTGGGAGGGGTCTGACACAAAGAGGGACAGTGTGGCTGAATCACTTATAAATAACTTATTTGTGGCTGGAAATAATTTATTGTACAAATGTATTTCCATTAGGGGTGCAGGCACCATTGTATATAATTGCAAATGCACTTATTGTGTTACATTGGGTTGTGTTTTGTATGGAAGTGTTATTATTTGGGTTTGTAACTTCTCTAGAGGAAATCTGTTTGCTGATAGCAGGAAATGCTAAGTAAGTATTTTTATGTGAAGTGACAAAAACCTGTTTAGCCTGTATACCCAGCAGGGGGCCGCTGCCTTTCTGTATAGCGTGACTGCATCTCAGATAATGCAAGCATCAAGTATTAGCACATAACAGAGTAGTGTAAATATTGTTATATTTGCATTGTATGTAAATACATGTTTGGAAAAACATATTGTATACTGATACTAAAAATAGCTCAGATGTTGCGGAACCATCTCGGATCAGGGAGTTGGCGTACCCCCTGCCAGGAGTTATGTCAGAAATGTATAAATGTGAACTGTTTGATCATGTAATGTATCATTCTTGTACCACCTATACTTTGGAAAGATCACTAGTACCAAAGACTGTGTGAACTGTCCTTGTTAGGGCTACTTGAGCTAATAAACCATCTTTTGCTTCAAGAACCTGCTTTGACGACTACTTACCCTGCTGTAAATTCCTGTGACTTACAGATTAGACCCAAATCTAATCTGCTCTCCTGTTGATCTGAGGTGGGCCCAATATTCCAGTGCCAATCTTTTGCTCGCTACCTGCAGCTCTTGCCAGTGTGATAGGCCAGGGAAGAACAGCAACCCTGATCTGAAGGCAAGAGGTCAGGTATACCATCCTAGGTGTACCAGCAAAGGGGTACTCTAGCAACGAGTATTACCAAGAAGGAAGCGGTTCTAGGTGCCACCCCTAAGTGCCTAGTGGTGGCAGCAGACTCCTCCTATTGCGATAGGAGGGTCATATTTGGTATAAAGAAAGGGGACGTGGCAAAGTAAGCCCAGGTGGTCGCCAGCAGCAACAGACAGGGTGGAAAAGGCAGAACATCTTGTCCCAGGCAGCATCTGCGATATGTCTAAGCAGGTTTAATCCAGGGAGAATACTAGAGTTAACATTCCTATTGCTTAAGTCCCTTTGTGTGAGATCCAGGAAGTTGCTAATTTTATCTACATTGATTCAGCTCCTCTTGTGAGACCCATTTAGGGAACCTGAAATCCTCAAACATTGTGAAGATGCAGTTGCAGTGGTGGAGATTGAATTGGAAACTATATAAAGTCCACATGCTGCTGAATCAGAGACAACTCTGCAACTTGGAAAAACTATGTTTCAGGGTTGGCATGTGGTTACTGCTCCAGCTGGACTGACCTGGAGTATTATAGAAGGAGAGCGAGGATCGGAGAGTCCTCGTATTCTGGATATCTAGGGCTCTGTGTGCTCACAAAAGTTGAGTGACCATAAAAAAGGACCAAAGCCTCAATGGCAGCATCTGGAAAAAAGCCTCTGCAGTTTAGAGGCAAGCCTGGATTGGACACCCCATGATGGCTATTAGAATATAGGTATTGTGTTACATTTGTACCCTTTTTGTAATGTATGTACTATCTGTTTTAGCATAACGTTGTTATCCATTTCTTCAAACAGCTATAATTGCTGTATTTTTTTGTATTACTAAACCGAATGCATATTTTTATCCAGATATTTGCCTGGGTGTGAAAGTATGATCCCACAGCCACAGTAATGGGTGTAATGAGCCAATGGGTGCCATGGTATAATGACAACAAGCCAAATTCCTTCTGGGAGAATGTGCTGTGGAGAGAGGAGACCAAATTAGAGATTTTTGGTAAATCATATCCTCCCTATATTTCAGAAAGCAAAAGTAAGCTTTCAAAGAAAAGAACACCTTCCCAATAGTCAAACATGTTGGTGCTTCAGTTACATTCAATGTTTTAGGGTTGTTCTGCTATATCTGGCACTGGGTGCCTTGATCATATGCATGACATCATGAAATCTGGAGATTACCAGGCTATTTTGGAGTGCAGTTTGAACCCAGTGTCACAAAGCTGGGTTTCCGTTGAAGGGTCTTTCAGCAGTAAAATGACCCCAAACACATTTCAAAAGGCACACAGGAACGGATGAAGACAAGATGCTGAACTGTTCTGTACTGAATTGGCAAGAGGAAACAGTAGTTGGGAGAAAGCACCCTCACAAACAATGTGTGAGAACTGGAACAGTTTGCACAAAACAGAGAAAGAATTGTGGAAACCTAATATTGTTGTTAATTTCAATTTATGTTTACAGTTATTTGAAAAAAGCGCCAATATTTTTGGCCACACACACACATAGATATATATATTAATATGCAGAAGATAACAAAGTGGGGGTGTATATGGTGGTATGCCATACCGCCATTTCTACTGCCTTCACTGTAAAATTATAACATTCCATTTACTTATTCCCATTATTCCCATTCCCATTATTTCCATTTACTTATTCCCTTATTTCCATCTACTGGACTGAGGACTTTTAATTTGTCACCCGTTTCTTTCAGTTTAATGTACTTTTTAATCCTTGGCCCTGTCTAAGTATATACACCACAGCATTGGTGTATTACATGTATTATTTCATGTTATCAGGTACCTTTTTGTCTTGCTATTACCTGCAATATTGTATGTATTAGAAATATAAAGAATATTGCCATATTGTGTGAAAATAAATTGACAGCAGAAGTCATTTCGCATGTGTTAGCTAAGGTAATTACGATGTGTCTCAAAGGTCCATTGTTCTGAGGCGTGGCTTAGATTTGGTTTGTAATCAGAAGAATGTCTCAATATTGTATCGAAATGTAACATCTCTGTGGAAAAGCACTTCAGGTGTTAAATCCCCCCTCCACAGGGAACACTCAGAAATTGAGTAAATTAAGCTACCATTGTTCCTTCTTTTTACTCCCTATTGTCCACTAGTGAGCTTTACAGACAGCCAGGAGCCGGACCCAGCAGGGTCACCTGAGGGAAGACCACTGGGGAAGATAGTGTGAGGAGCCTACCAATCGAGATCTTTTGCAACTCCCGCGGGCAGACAGTTCCAAAGTGGGATTATGAGGTGATAAAAGAGGCTACCCTGGGAGCTGGATTCGAGGGTGTGACTGACTTTGGCCAAGAGGTGATGCTCTGCCTGAGATGTGCTGTGGAACATATCTCACTGGATTTATTTGAACTGATTTACTCACTTGCTGGACCTGCTATTGTTAAGGGGGCCGTGCTGTATTTAGTCCTGTTCTGCAGAATAAATTATCCTTCTATTTTTCATATAACACAGTGCCTGAGTGATTTGGGAACAACGTATCTTCACACCGCCACTTCTAAATTTCCAGAGGATTTAAGTCAGAGCTTGGTAAATCCCATATTATATGGCATCAGCTGTATGGCAATATAGATGCGGCAAAACGTCATTGTTACATTGTTGGATCTCGCGAGTTTGGATTATATAAGTACCGCCCTCCACGATGATCCAGCGCCATTTCACAGAGGGACACAGAAGGAGTAGCACAGTTCTTGGCGGTCTCTAGTGCAATTGGACAGCGTCATAGGTAAAAAAGAAAGAGGAGGGTAGCAGTGTTCTTCAAAGTCTCCAGTGACATTTAGGAGAGCTCTATTTCTCAATTGAAATAGAAATAATAGGTATGGCAGTCATGATTTTCTAAATCTGCAGTCTTTCTTTGAAAGTGTATGAAAATAATATTGTGATCCGTGAGGTGGTCAATATTCATTGCAAATGACTTGAAATTATTGTTATTGAGGTTAATAATAATGTAGGGGGAAAAAAAGCAAAAATATGTGATTTTAGCAAAAAAAAAATATAGATTTTAGAAAAAAAAAAAAAAAAAAATCGGTATCCAAAACCAAAACACGCAAATGCGGTTTTGCCAAAACCAAACCAAAGCACAAAGTTAATCCAGATCCAAAACCAAAACCAAAGCCAGAACACAGGGGGTCAGTGAACATCTCTAGATTCCTTGCAGCTTTCTTGGTTACATCTTATTGAGATATCCATGGAATGTAAGGAGCTTTCAAATATTTATATGATCTCATTGTTGAAAGGTACCAATCAGGAGAGGGGTATACAATAGAGTTGCTTGAGCTCGGTTTTCCAAAAACCGTGCCCACTCAAACATTGCAGATCCGAGTACTGAGCTGGCTAGGCACGGTACTTTTGCGTGCCCTTGGAACTGAAAACGAGGCAAAACTTCATAATTGTGTCATGTAATATTGCAAGTTATATATTTATATGTACATTATATATATATATATATATATATATATATATATATACACATACATACACACACACACATCATCATCATTTATTTATTTATATAGCACCACTAATTCAACAGCACTGTACAGAGAGCTCATTCACATCAGTCTCTGCCCCATTGGAGCTTACAGTCTAAATTCCCTAACATACACACACAGACAGACAGACAGAGAGACTAGGGTCCATTTTGATAGCAGTCAATTAACCTACCAGTATGTTTTTGGTGTGTGGGAGAATACCGGAGCATTTAGAAGAAACCCACGCAAACACGGGGAGAACATACAGACTCCTCACAAATAAGGCCATGGTCGAGAATTGAACTCATGACCCCAGCGCTGTGAGTCAGAAGTGCTAACCACTTAGCCACTGTACTGCCCACGTTCACAGTGCACACTGAGATAACTCTGTAAAGTATCTGTTGTGTAATAAGCTTAGTTGAAACAAATGGTACTGTGCTGTATTCGCAATATTTTTAAATCTTCTCACTGTCTCCTTCTTGCACTAGCAGCCTTTAAGCCACGCTTCTTCCCCTTTCCAACCCAATCTCCACGGGTACAACAAGACTTCTAATATATCAAACAAATGAGGATGCCTCCATAGTGCATTAACCACATTTTATTGTAAAAAATCAAATGCTAATTTTGCACTTACCAGAGATCCTCTGAAAGTAAGCATAACCTGTATAAATCACAGGATTACTCCTTTAAAGCAGTTCAGAGCAGACCTCACAGATAGCACTCCTTATCCAACCTTCTATGCGTTTTGTCTTGAGCGACTTCATCAGAAGGGGTGGGTCCCATGTGAGGCGGGCTACTTTATATAGGACAATGTCCTTGCTTTTACAAATATGTAACAGATTCATTCATTAAGTCCCAAATAGACAATTTGAATCAACACCTATTTCTATGCGATCTAAAGTAGTAACACATTTCAACATCAATTACATAAATTGCATACATCTGCTTATTTTATCAATTCATAGGGGGGTATTCAATAGTTAGCGAGATCGCTGAAATACTCGCGCTACAAAAATATTACCGTTAATACGGTAATATCTCGCTGAATTTCAGCTCGCAGCTCCCTGAGCTGCGAGCTGAAATCCAGCGGGTAAATTACCATATTAACAGTATTTACGCGCAATATTACCGTATGAACGGTAATATTTTTGGAGCGCGAGTATTTAGGTGATCTCGCTAACAATTGAATACCCCCCATAATCTAAGACATAATCTAAAATATATATATATATATATATATATATAATCTTCATTTCAATCTATAGTGGTAAATAATGTTGTCTTACTCAGACCACCCCAATTGGTTCCTGTATAGAACACATGTACGGCTAAAGCTAGGTACACACTACAGAAATTTCGACCAACTTTTTATGCCGAACGATTTTACATGCGATCGATTGTCCGATCGCTCGGTCCATGGACTGCATACACACTAGCCTTGTTTAGGGCGATAAAGGGAAGAGCGGACGTCCCTTTAGCGACATTTTACAGCCATGTTGTCGTGAGCAATGACTGTAATTTTGTACTCACTGTTGTGGATCGGTCGGAAGTTTATACACACTACACAGCGTAAATGAGATTGGAACGAAAATATTAAACGGTACGACCAACCAAATGAAGCGATAATCGTCCATTTGGGCAGACTTTCGACCATCGTGTCACTACACACACTGACCCGACTTTTGAACGAGCGGTTGTATGTCGGCTGTTTGAGCCGAAAATAGTGTAGTGTGTACCCAGCTTTTTAGCCATTATTTAACCAAACTTCTCTCATCAAATTAGATTACAGACTGTCAATTTTGTTAAGACGGTTACAAATCCGTCTCTATCGCATGGTCATGAGCACAGGTGGCACATTAAATAATATAGCGTATCCAATCCATTCTTTTTCCTTAGATGTTAGTATCAGACAGATCAAATTTCATAGGAGTACCACATTATTAGAGATGCTCACTGACCCCCGTGAACTGGTTTTTGGTTTTGGATCTGGATTAGTTTCGTGTTTTGACTTTGGTTTTGGCAAAACCGCCCTCGTGTGTTTTGGATCTGTGTTTTTTTAGAAAAATTGCTAAAATATGCTAAAATCACATAATTTTGCTCTTTTTTTAATTCTACGTTATTATTAACCTCAAATAACACTAATTTCAAGTCATTTGCAGTCAATTTTGACCACCTTACAGGTCACAATATTATTTTCATACACTTTCAAGACAAATACTGCAGCGACCTGGCTGGATGCGAAGCGACAGAGCTATGACTCAAACACACGGCAGTTGTTAGCACATCTAGGACACACTGGCACACAGCAGTGGAAGAAAAGAAATTTTTTGCAAGATGGAATTGTCCTTGGGCCCTCCCACCCACCCTTATGTTGGATCTTAAAAAGGACATGCACACTCTAACAAACCAAGCACTTCAACCGCAAAAGTGCCACTCCTTGTGGCTGAAGTGCTTGGTTTGTTTGGGCCCCCACAAAACAAGCTAACAATGGTCTTAAGCCACCTAAGGTAACAGTGATGTTAATGAACTCTACTGTGGCAAGATATTGTTATCATCTTCAGCCTCATTCTCACCCTCATCAGTGTGTACATCATACTCACACATTATTAATTCATCACCGCTGGAATCCACCATTACAGAAGTCTCAGTATTTTAATGTAATTGGCAGGAAAGGCCCTCCTCGTGGAGCTTGAAGTTCATTTTTATGGACATCATCTTTTCCACATTTTGAGGAAGTAGCCTCCTACGCCGATCGCTAACAAGGTTCCTGGCTGTGCTGAAAACTCTTTACGAGTACACAGGGTACAGAGGGTGGGCAGCTTAGGCAGTGCAAAGCGAGTTGGTACATGGGTCTCCAAATTCCCTTTTTTTCCTCCCAGTGTGTAAAGGGCCTGTCTGATGTGTCTATTTCTATGCTGTTGTGAAAATAATCCTCCACCATCCTTTGGATGCAGATAGTGGGATCAGGTGGAGTTACGGCAGAGGTGTCACGTTTTTAGGTCAATTCTTTTAGACCAGACCACACGTCAAAATTTGGTTCCGATTCATCTGCATCATCCCTGGGTCTCTTTGGAAAGCTACGTTTTTTCCTAGCAACAGTTGAGTGAGAAAATGAAGGAGGAGACGCCGTCCTGACACGTAACACTTGAGCTGTGTTCTTGCTCACAAGGAGCTCCTTGCATCTCTTCAGATCTGGGTCAGTTGGAAACAAAGAGAATACATAGCTCTTAAACAGAGGATCAAGCACAGTCGCCAAAATGTAGTGATTCGATTTCAAGATTTTGATAACTCTTGGATTCTGACGAAGCAAATAAAGTACTTGATCTACAAGTCCGACATACTTAGCGTAATTGCTTTGTTTAATTTCCTCCTTCAGTTTCTTAAGCTGCTTTTCCAAAAGTCTAATTAAGGGAATCACTTGACTCAAGATAGCAGTGTCTGAACTTACTTCACAGGTGACTACTTCAAATGGTTTCAGCACCTTGCACAACACAGAAATTATTCTCCACTGCGCTTGACTTAAATACATCCCCCCTCCTTTCCCAATGTCATGGTTTGTGGAGTAAGAGTGGATGGCTTTTCGCTGTTCCTCCATCTGCAGAAGCATATACAGGGTGGATTACACCTTGTCACTACCTCTTGCCTCAGTTGGTGGCAGGGCAAATTAAATTGATCTTGTAGCTGCTGTAATCTCCTACATGCTGTTGCCGAATGCCGGAAATGTCCAGACAGCATCTCCTGCACATCCCTGCCATTTTTTGAAAAGCTTTGCACCACCAAGTTTATTGTATGAGCAAAACAGGGAATGTGATGGAATTCACCAAGCTGTAATGCTCTCACAAAATTGGTGGCATTATCAGAAATGACATATCCTGAGGAGAGTCCAAGTGGGATAAGCCATATTGCAATGGCATCCCTTACTTTTTCTAACAGATTGTCAGCTGTATGCCTCTTAGTGAAGCCGGTGATACACAGAGTAGCCTGTGACGTACTTGGGTACATGCTGCTGCTGTTCCTGCTGGTAAAGGCGAATCTCCAACCCAGTGGGCTGTCACAGTCATATAATCTTTAGTTTGCCCAGTTCCGCTTGTCCACATATCTGTGGTTAAGTGTACAGTAGGTAGAATGGCATTTTGTAGCCCAAAATTTAAATTTTTACGAACTTTCTGGTAGAGGTGAGGAATAGCTTTTCTACTGAAATGGTGTCGTGATGGAATTTGGTAAATGGGACACAAGACCTCAAGTAACTGTCTAAAACCAGTTGCATTAATAGTGGATATTGGACGCAGATCTAATACTAGCATAGTCGCCATGGCGTCTGTGATAGCTTTCATACTTGCTTCCTCTTGCAAAGGATTGTTTAACTGTCAATTGTTGCAAACCACTAGTAGTCTTCTACTTGGTCTGCTTTTGGGATGAAGATTCACCCCCAGCAGCAGCAGCAGCAGAAGCAGAAGTGGGACTAATGCTCAAAAACTCTTCTGAGGAATCCAGGATAGTGGAGGAGTCATCTAGCCTTAGCAACTTGGATGCAGGACTAACTCTGATCGCTACTGAGGAAATTGAAGAGGACAGTGTTGTGGGTGTAGATTGCAGGCGTCGGGATGCAGGTGAGAGAAGGGTCCTAGCTGATGATGGACTGCTTGTAGTTCTTTTTTTTTCCCACCAGCTTGCCATGAACTCGCTTCATCATCATAATTATCATCACAATTTATTTATATAGCACACTGATTCCACAGCGCTGTACAGAGATCTCATTCACATCAGTCTCTGCCTCATTGGAGCTTACAGTCTAAATTCCCTAACATACACAGACAGACAGAGAGAGAGATAGTGAGAGAGAGAGTGAGAGAGAGACTAGGGTCAATTTTGATAGCAGCCAATTAACCTACTAGCATGTTTTTGGAGTGTGGGAGGAAACCGGAGCCCCCGACATAACATGGATGAGGCTCCTAGATGGTTAAGGTCCCTACCTCGACTGACTGTGGCTTTACATATGCTATAAATGGCTAGAAAACTGTTGGCAGGATTTAGGTAAAAATAATTCCACACATAAGAAGTGGATTTTTTGGTCTTATGTCTAGGCATGACAATGGCCTTCTTCTTATCACGTGCCAGAACTGCTTCCACCGGTGCAGGACTTACACAAACAACATCATTCTAATCAATATTATCATTAGCGCCCTCGTCGGCTACACAAATATCCCCCTCATCCTGTTACAATTACAAAGTGGCATCCTCAATTGGTGTATTACCAGCTACACTTTGGCTGTTCTGCAAAAATGCTGAAAGGGGCCTTCTCTATGGGTACACTATCAGAATGCTCACGATTACACATAGCACTCGTGGATAGACTCTCCTCATGGATTTGTGTCATATCTGAATCTGAACATACATTATCCTCTAATGCCTTACTGTTTTCTTCCAGCTTGGCTTTTACACATAAAAGTATTTGGACACCACATTTGGAGTCCGAATGACAAGGTTATACTTGGGCACGACTGACCTTACAAGAAGATGCCTCAGTGAAAGTTGCCGAACTCGCACTCATAGAGAAAAGCAAAATGCCTCATTCTTTCGTTGCCACTGCATGTTTAGAATGGCATGTTATTTTTTTCTGCAGATAAGTTTGCCTGAATTACAGGTCTTTTTTTCTTGACCAAGGTAAAAGGTGTTTTTTTTACATTTTTGTTTCCTGGACTTAAAAACACTATGCACTTTTACATAGGCTTTACCAGATGACATAGAGGGCTTACTATCATCATGACTGGTGCCAGCATCTGCTTGGTGCTCCTGCTCTTCTGTGTGCTGCTGTGAATCCATTTTGATAACACCGTACACTTTGACTGCAAATTCTGAAGAAAATCCTGCGAGGCCAAGTATATGTATTTCAGCAATGACAATTAGCAATGGAGAAATGGAGCTCTCCTTTTTGTGAGTAACCTATAAAACACTGTACAATATGACTGCAAATTCAGAAGAAAAGCCTGCCAGACCGAGTATTTGTATTCCAGCAATGACACTTAGCAATGGTGCACTCTTCTTTGTGTGTAACCTATATAACATCGTACAATTTGTCTGCAAACTCAGAAGAAAAGCCTGCCAGGCCGAGTATTTGTATTTCAGCAATGACACTTAGCAATGGTGCACTCTTCTTTGTGTGTAACCTATAAAACACTGTACAATTTGACTGCAGAATTACACCAAGCCTGCCGGAACTTGTATTTCTATTTCAGCAATGACAAATAGCAATGGAGCTCTCCTGAATATCAATGTAGACTTTGTTGTTCACTGCTACCCCCTCCTCTTTCTATTCTATCTATGTTGATGCCCAACTGCTCTACAGGCTGTGCTACCCCTTATGTGTCGCTCTGTGAATTAGCGATAGATCGCCGTGGAGGGCGGTACTTATAGATTTCAAAACTGTCGAGATCCGAGATCCAACGATGTAGCGATGACGTTTTGCCTCGTTTTCAATTCCGAAGAAGCACGAAAGTACTGAGCAGGCTCTGCTCGGTACTCGGATATGCTAACTTCGGGTGTGTTCGGTTCTCGGGAAACCGAGCCTGAGCATCTCTACACATTATACCAGTAAACTACACTAATAAATCTGGCTCTTTTTAATGTATAATAGCATAATTTTGGTTAGTCCTTTCTATACAGACCCCACATAATTTATCTGACGGTACTCATATATCACGTCAGAATACAAAAGATCTATAATCACATTATTTAACCGAGACTATATGGCTCTTAATGTATCATACAGACTCGCTATTCAGTCTTCAATTAAGCACATCCAATTACCTTCAAATCCAGTCGATTAGAAGGTTTATAAACACAATCTATTCAACAGAAAAAAAATGCACATTCACATTTATAATAATAAAATGTGGTTAATGCACTATAGAGGCGCCCCCATTTGTTTGATTATATATATATATATATATATATATATATATATATATATATATATATATATATATATATAATTGATGGAATAGGTAACTGATAATGTAGCAAGAAAAGAAATTAAAAGTGAACTTTATACATTTTTATTTGTAAAATACTTGAATCAAGATCATGGAAGTCAAACAAAATCTTGGACAGCTGATAGTTAAAATTAATATTTTGTATTATCTGAGAATTGAAATTGAATATAAACTAATATATTTTCCTGCGTATTTTTTCCATGTGTCATTAATCAGTTGCCTTAGGACTAATTTTCCAACTGTTAAACAGTTTCTTCTTGCTTATATTTAATCTTTTGGAGTTATATTTATACATTACCATTGGGTATATAGGCTTCTTGCTTCAAGTCTGTAAGGCTCATTTACAAACTGCAAAAAGTGCAGCCCCACAAACGCACCTATTTTTTTAACCACAGGTATTTCAAGATGCATGTCCACGTATGGGCCCTTGAGACTGCCCCCAGGAAATCTAGCTGCACTTTACTTTGCAGGTTTGTGGATCCACCCAGAGCCAGATTAAGGGTGGGTGGCCCAGGGACATATTCTTGGTGCTGCCCCCCAAACATACAGAGGGCATCACAGGTTCCTGCGTTTGAGTGCTTCGTTAGCGCTATCTGCCTAGGGTCCCGTCACACCGATATTATAGCAATACCATGCCTAGATGCGATTATTTCTTTTAAGCCTTCTGGGCTTCTACAATGATGACACTGACGCTGCTGCAATGCTTTCTCTATGAAGAGGAGCAGAGAGAGCCGCACTACCTCCCGGGCTGAGGGGATGAGTGAGAATTGGGAGGTGGTGGGTAGTCTTAGAGGGCTGGAAGTGTGTTTGTGTGAAAGGAAACCACATGTGGGAGAGACCCTGAAGGAGGTTGCAGAGGGGCAAGCCAGGAAGCGAAACCATGCTGATGAGGGTGGAAATGAGGTGAAGTTGGAGATATAGAAAGGGATTGAGTAGGCAAAGAAAATGATAAGTAGGTGAGGAACGAGAAATGAAAGGCAAGATAGAGAATGTGCTTGAGGGTTATAGAGGCGTAAGATGAAGGGGATTGAGGAGTGGGACTTGGTGATAGAAGTCGAGTACAGAGTTGTGTGATGTGATGCGCAAACCTGGATTTACTATTTGCTCCTATGACAGCCTTTACTGTGGACCCCCTCTCCATTTTCCTGGAATGTTGCATTTATAAAATTGGGCATTTTGAAAGACCAAAGAAAATAACAAAGTAAAATTATAAAATTACAATTGTCCACGGGTGTTACTACTGTCTCACTTTCTGGAATAGACAATTGCACAGCCTGTCAAGACACTAACAGATACAATTTATCACATGTTTTTGCCACTCATTCCATTAGCTCTCTTACTGTGTACCTACACAGTTTATATAGAAATACATAACAAGACAATGTAAACATTTGAATGTGGAACAAACAAAACAAAAATTATATAAGGCACCTTCTCGCTAACTGTCACTACAGACATAAGCATCTGTTGCCTTGCCACAAATCCATGCCTGCTAGTGATTAGCAAGACTTGGCTTGTAGGGATAACAAATATATACATTCATGTACAACGAAGATTTGATAAACACATGGATCACTTGTCATGAAGAAGGACAAGCTTTCGGAGTGCAGGCTGCAAGAAAGGCAGACAGAAGAGTCTGCCTCTCCAACACAGCGCTGATGGAAGAAGGTAAATGTGAAGGAAGGGTTCTTGTAATGCTGTTAGGAGGTAGACTTTTAATTTAATGAAGGAGTTTGGGAGGGGGCTTAATATTTAATAGTGGTCACTTTTAATTAATTTATGGTGGTGATGGTAGGATATTTAATTTTACAGTGGGGCCTATTAATTTAATGTTGACAGTGGTTACAGGAAATAGGTTTATTTATCACATGTAAATGCTATTAATTTAATGTTGGGGCTGGTTGGGGGAAATTGTTCTATTATTAAACGTGAATACTATTAATTTAACGCCAGGGTTGGCTGGAGGGAAATGTGTCTGTTTATTAAATGTGAATACTATTAATTTTATCTAACTATTAAATGTGGTTGCTATTTATTTAATGCTGGGAATGTTTGGAGCTTTCTAAATTTTATGCACCTGCCTTCTTTCCAAGTAGGGCCCCAACATTCCAGGATCTACACAGGCAGAAACTGAGCTTAAGACACCAGCAGCTGCAGGTAGTGAAAGCAGCAAGAACAGGTGGAGAGATCAAGACAGACTGGCATCTGTCCTGAATCTGGTGGAGCAGTCACAAATTTGGGTGACTGTGCCACTTAGGATTTGGTCCGACACTTGAGAGGTATGTCCTGCTTCACATTGTTGTTTTCGTGAGGGGGGGAAAGTTGCTTGCACCTAACAATAGTGTACATAGTAATGCCTGTGTACTTGTCTAAAATTATAGCCATATTACACTATATGGCTCCCCTCTCTTAAGTGCCCCCCCCTAAGCCATAAAACAGCTCTGGATCCACCTAACAACATGTATGGTTAAAAAGAGAGAAACATAACTTAAAAGTCCAACATTCAAACACTTAATGGCTTTGCCTTATACTAATCTGAACTTTTCAGTTTTAATAAAATAATAATCTATTCTAATAAAATACTGCTCAGTTTAGCTTTGTTTTTATTGTATAAATATTATAAACAGAGTTATTCTAAATATATCATAAAGACGCATTTAGAAATAGGAGGAATACTAAACCTATTTATTAATTGTTTTGTCACATTTTGAGTTTTCTTACTCATCTAGGATACGCCTTCCCGATACATTTCTATATCATTCTGCCCTATACTCGACTACCATCCTCATCATCCTTACTGTTTGATTCTTAGCTTCACTAATCTGTTTTTTCTTCAAAGCATAGTCTAGCTGTAACCCTACCAGATTGTTTACGGTATCCCACACTTGTCTAATTAATGTAAATGCTCCACAGCACTTTATATTATCTCCACCCACTCTCTATGTGAGTGTATTACGACTAGAGGTAAGGGACACAAGCTCCCTATATTATCAAGCTCCCTACAGATCCACTTGTCTCAAGAAAAAACACTATTACTGTGTGTTTTATTTACAAGGACAGGGTGTTGAAACATTACCCTCACCTTTTCTGTTGGCTTCAAAGCTGTCATAGAGATTGATCCTCTGAATATCGTAAGTCAGGGTTGTGTTCGGTAATAGTGTTCGGTTTCTGTTGATGATTGTTGCTGCAAATCTAAAGGCTTGTTCCTCTGCACTCACAATCTGCCCTGTGGATCCTTCCAGAAACTCAAAGATTCCTCCTGCAAGAACAATAAGACAGAGAAACAAAGTAATAGGCATTGATATGTTGTGTAACAATCCAAGGTCCAACCCTACACAACATTTGTAGCCAATCTGACTATACACTTGCACATGGTATGAAGTAACAAATCACACTAACTACACAAGGGGATTTCAGCTAACAGGGTAAAAAAAAACCACACTACTGGGGCCCTGGACTCCTTATGCCAAGTTGTGGCGTAAAAAATGCTCTCCTATAACTCAAGGTAAAATAAGCAATGTTCAAAAAGCAAAATCATTTTCATCATCTTGTGTGTGGTTTAGGTGGACTTCATTAGTTTGTTTTTAAAGCAGACATCTTGTTTCCATAAATAGCTGAACTGAAAGCTAGAGAAAGTTCACACTTGGGAAACTTTTGCCTTTTTCAAAGTCTAGACATTTTTATGACATACACTTTAGGGCTCATTAGTTCACTGTGCATTGACCTGCACTGTGTTTGGTGGAAGGTAAAAGCAGTTTGAACACTTGTAAAAACAGTGATTAAGAAAACACTATTTGTGATGCTAAAATACTCCTGGTAACTCTTAGAAACACCAGTTTGAACATAGCTTATTGTATTTTTGTTTCTGTACAGTGTTTACTAAAACTATTTAATGTTTCAGCGTAAGCTATTGACTATGAGCATGAGCCCCTTCTATACTGAAGCATGAAAGGCTAACTAAGCATACACTCATATAATGATTATTTTTCATTTCCCATAATGAATATTGTAAACTGTATATACATATCACCTAAAATGTCTAAAACAACTTTGTTCAAGTACACATCACAAATGGTAGACCTCCTACAGCACTGTTGTACAGCATTAAAATGACTGGCAGCTGAAATGTTAAATTTACAGCGTTTATATCTACATATGAAGCTCTTCAACCGTTTATAGTGGTAATAGACAAATAAATGGTCCATATCTCTTCCTAATCCATATTGAAACCAAGAAGATTTAGTCCATCTGGATCCTTTGTCAATTAGACATGAGGAAATGAACACAACAATTAAAGAAATATGTCCCCGATGTGAAAATAAACAGTGGAGATCAAAATAACGAGGAGTATTTTAATGAAGCAAGCTATGGCCATATGGTGGATTCTCTGTCGTTCACGGAGGCCCAATGCATCACTAATAATAATAACACATTGATATCCATTTCTACTGACATCATGAATTTGAAGAACAACTGTAAAATATATCTCTGGACATTTTGATATGGGAATTTTGATAAAGTGCAAAACACCTATCCTAGGATAATATGATAAGATAGTGTAATTGAGGTAGGTTGGTTCTATAATTCCTATAACAACTACACCTCATACAATGGTAAAACAATGACATCAGAGCATCATTGAGGTTGAGTCTTCATAAACACGAGCTTGTGGCGCAGTGTGGTGCATACTGTAGTATGGCAACTGCAGGAAATAAAAAGTAGTTATTAACCCATTTGAAGAGTTTAACATTTATACTCATGGCCATACTCTGCCTAACCAAAGCATGTGGCGTTAATGGTGTGTCACCCATTTGGAGAAAAGCATTTTAATAAGTAAATTCTGTTCCTCATAGCGATAAAATCTCCTTATTTCTAGATGTGGTCAAAATGTTAAAACCATACCAGACTGAGGGTGCATGAAAAAATGCCATATTTATGTAGCCTTATTCTTAATTGCAGGATCAATCGCAGGATTTGAAGAGGTAGGGTCTCTAAATTCTTGATATCCAACCAAAGCAAATACTGTATTTAGGGGGATAAGGCCTTGGGAAACACCCTTTAACTGTACCAGTGTATCAGTGAGACTTATGTTGTGATGATCCCAACTGATGGATAGGTGCCATAGCCATATAGTAAGGTACTGATTTCACTAAATCCCCTTTACTTCAAAACAGTTTTAATTTTTACTTGCAGCACCTATCCTGTAAACTTCTACAGAACTGGACAAAGTCATCAGTGCCAACATTGCCTAACTACAACATGTTATTTATTATCTGTTCTGTAGTACATATGAACCAATTATTCAAATCATCAATGAGACTGGTTACATTACATAAATTGTGAGAACAAAAGTAATAAATGTTTTCCATATTATAGACTAAACCCACAAACAACAGATATAAGCTTAAATAGTTTAAAGGCTGTATAATTGTTATTGGTAATATGATAAACACTCCAATTAATAGGGGGTAAATGTATCAATCTGCGCATTCTGTAAGTCGCCGAATATCATCAACTTTGCAGGTCAGATTTAAAATTGCAAAAATTTTACATGCAAAACTTGCCAGTAAACACATTGCCGTTTTAAATCTGCCCTGCAAATTCGCCGAATATCAGCGACTTGCAGAATTGATACATTTATCCCCAGTATTTTAAAACTTCAAAAATTCCCCTTATGTAAAGAATATGATTACCTCCTCCAATCATACTGTCACAGACTTCTCTCTTCTCACACCAGGCATTTCCCCCTACCTCTCTATGCTGCCTGGCCTGCCCCCTGCTTGTTCTATACTGTGTACACTGCTGAGCCAGCTTTACGCGCTGCCTGGCGGCCAGGAGTCGGAAGAGATGAGTCCCACCTGCACTGAGTGGATACGCCTCGGACGAAAAAGCAAACTATGCACACACATAGAAGAAGAGTGGGAGACACCATGATCTACTCATGGGCTGGTGTTTCCAGGATAATCTGGACAGGAAACCCCTCTAAGTGCTCTCCTGGATTATCCCGTCAATGTTTTGTCATGTATATCCTTGCTTTCAACATTCAACTTGATAAAGCCATATCTGCATTTCCCAAAAAGAAATATAGAAACATAAAATTTGATAACAGATAATAACCACTTGGCCCATCTAGTCTGCCCATTGTTTTATTAACCTATGTAACCTCAAAACTTATTTGACCCTTTATTCTTTATAAGTATATTCTTATGTCTATCCCAAGCACGTTTAAACTGCTCTAATGTATTAGCCTCTACCACCTCTAATGGGAGGCTATTCCACTTATCCACCCTTCCTGTGAAGTACTTTTTCCTAAAATTTCCTCTGAACCTACTTCCCTCCAGTTTCAGTGCATGTCCTCATGTTCTAATACTTCTCTTCCTTTGAAGAATGTTTCCCTCCTGTACGTTATTCAAACCCTTGATATCTTTGAAAGTTTCTATCATGTCCCCCCTTTTTCTTCTCTGCTCCAAACTATACATATTTAGGTTTTTAGTCTTTCCAGGTAAGTTTTGTGCAGTAGGCCATGCACCATTTTAGTTGCGCTTCTTTGTACAGTCTCTAATGTATTTATATCCTTCTGGAGATATAGCCTACAGAATTGAACACAGTGTTCTAGATAAGGCTGTACCAATGACCTACACAATGGCATTATTACTTCTTTATGTCTGCTACTGATTCCTCCTCCTATGCAACCAAGCATCTGACTTGTCTTCCTCATTGCTTGGTTACATTGCTTACCTGCCGTTAAGTCATCTGAAATAGTGACTCCTAGCTCCTTTTCCTCTTCAGTAGTTTCCATTACAGTGCAATTAATACTGTATTTAGCCTTTGGGTTTCTGAGACCCAAGTGCATGATTTTGCATTTTTTGGCATTAAACTGTAATTGCTACACTCTTGACCATCTCTCTAGTCTACCTGGATCATCAATTATTTGTTTTTCTCCTCCTTTTGTGTTTTCCCTGTTGCATATCTTTGTGTCATCTGCAAAGAGAAATACTTTCCCTTCAATACCATTTGTAATGTCTCCAATAAAGATATTAAAAAGCACTGGTCCAAGTACAGGTCTTTGAGGTACTCCATTGGTAAGCTTCCCCTCCTCTAAATGCACCATTTACTATAACTCTCTGTTTTCTATCATACAGCCAAGATCTTATCCATTCAACCATCTTTGAATCCAATCCCAAGCTTTCAAAATTATTTAGCAGTCTGAAATGTGGGGCAGTGTCAAAAGACTTAATAAAATGTAGTTAAGCTACATCTACGCCCCCCACACCCCCTGATGAACATCGGATCTAGATTTGTAGGTGCTTGAGCACCCCTAGTATTTGTGCCACTCACCATAACTACCCATGGCATGTTTCAGTCTAATGGTGGGGAAGGGTTGTGAGTATCTGCAACAATATTTAAAGCGGACTCCTATGAAAATAAGCAAATTTTCCCTCAATTGATTTTCAGATTGGTTTGTCACTTTATCCACTTTCTTTGTTTTTTCAAACAGCAGCAAAGTGTCTCCTCCTAACTCCTCATTTGCTGTCCCATATAGAAATTGGCCATGTAACAATCAAAACTTATACCAAGGGGTAAATGTATCAATATGCGGGTTCTTCAACACCCGCGTGTTCAGCCTCTTCCGCAATTAAATTTCAAGCGGCGCTGCATTGTAAAGGGAAGTTAACCCTTTACAATACAGCGCCGCTTGAAATTTAATCGCGGAAGAGGCTGAACACGCGGGTGTTGAAGAACCCACATATTGATACATTTACCCCCAAGTCTTGTTTTGTCTCCCAATTTCTTTGGGCTGTGCAGATCAAACCTTTCTAAACATTTCATCCATATAATTAAATTTAGTTATAAAAATGTTCAACTTATACAGCAATCTGGGCAAATCGGTATTCAGAGGACTTTTCTAAACCTGGGTCCCTCCTAACCCTGTCTTTGAGCATACTCCAGCATGAATGTATCAGACTAATTCGGTCTGAAACTAAATAGCAAATCACTGGAAGCATCAGGTATGAGGAAAAATCCATTCTTGTTAGGTGGCCTATTGACAAACATCTCAAGGGCAATATATGGTTTATAGGCTAACTGTTGCATGCATCAATGAGACTCTATTCTTATTTTTTATTTTATTTTTTTGCCTTTTAGAATTTTGTAATTAATATCACATTGCACTTCATTACCATTATTTTAAATAACACTTTATTATTATGGATTCCAGTTTTAACAGAAAAGCCCATAAAAACTCCATTGAGAGCTTTCCTGGAGTTTTCAGGTAAAACCAAAAAAGCTAGAAATCTTATTCTCCAATTAAGCTTAAAACAGTTTGTGCAAATGGCACATCAGAGCAGGAACTTCACAATGCTTCACTTAGTTTAATTGAGATTACTTTGTGTCTGCGTTTTGTATTTGTGTCGGTATTTAATTAGATTTTATATGGTAAGTATGACTTTTGCATTATTAATAACACTGTAAAGGCACTATTCTCTGTTGTGTATATAATACTTTATTACCTTATTAGATTTTGAAAAAATAAGGTAATGCATTGCGCATTTACTACTAACACTGTCTGCGTTATTATGGTATGTCAGTATACATGAATTATTGCTCCTATGGTAAACATTGCGCACCTGCTATTGTTGTAGAACTGGACAGATTGTGAGATGCGTCCAACAGAACATATGCATGAAGAATGTGATTCTTCATGTGTGTTTTCCTGTTTATATTGTGTGTGCAAATGCATCCAACTCTACATGAGTTGAACATTTCACCTGCCAACATAACCTTAGCACAACTCCATATGAAATGCACAATCCCCGAAGAAGTTGCAGCAGTACAAAAAAACATGTTAGAACAGATGACAACACTACACCATCAGCATAATATAATGATTGTGTTGTAAAACATCTCACAATTTTGAACACAACAGATATATGACACCACATTGACGGTAAGTGGCGGACATTCATCCACAGAGCTCCCTATTCTGTTGTAAGAGATTGGACAAGGAATGACTCATTCCCCAAGTAAGAGCTTGATGCTTTGAGGATGAACAGATTAGTAAGAAGCCACAGATCTCCTGTTCAAGAAAAATGTGTTCCATCCGCAAGACTAGCAATGGAGAGAGAAGTATTATTACTTTGTATTATCAGTATATGAAAACCTTCAGACTAAGTCAATACCAGGGTTATATCCTAATGGGCTCAAACTGCATAGGATCAAACAGTATAGGATAGAAAGCAAATTATTCAGGAAATTAACTGTTTTCTGCTAAGAACTATAAACTCATTGGGTATGGTTGAACTAATGGTGGAATAAGTTTTACTGAATACAGCATTGTAAACCACTAGGAGAAAAAGTGCATTCAAGTTCTTTGTGCATTGTATCTTGTATTATTATGCAAATTTGAATGTTGTTACTGTTTTTGATTGCCTAAAGATGTGGCTGTTTGATTCTGTTACAATTGAAACTATTAACAAATGTGATACATGTAGGCATATACTAAACCTCTTAAAAGCATATATACCATTCCGACTGAATGTGATAGAGAGCAGGGCACTGAAATTATTAATGAACCCTTTAATGCCTAATTCTGCAAATTTTGTGGCAAACACAAAGAGGTGCAATTTTCACTGAACAATTTTGAACATAACTCTCTTCTCTGGTGCTGGTGAAGGTTTATCACTGTGGTCATTTTTTTAGGTTTATTGAATTGTTTCAATTAAGTCATTGTACTCGATAATTATTTATCACAGGAAACAAAAGAAAGCAATAGAGGCACTCATCACAACCTGTGGATACAGGGTAGACGCCCACTACAGCACCCTGAAGCTAGGTCAAGAGTTAGGGAGCCATAAAACTATCCAGCTAAGATGATACAATCTTGGCCCCACAGCTTTACAAAGGTTAAGCGCGCAGTTAATGTCAATCCAAGATGAAATCAATAGAAAATAAGACCCGTGTGACACAATGCTGGATAATGATGATAAGTGATGAGCGTTTTACTGTGAGGGTCTGATACACTGCCTTTCTGAGATGAGCAGAAAACATATTGAAGTGAGCACATAAATATGCAGTGAAGGAGAGAAGGGAGGGATGTCGTACCAGATCAAACATAATCATCACTGATCCGATGTTGAGAGATTAGGAGCTGATAGTCATTTAGAGTCTGTGTAAAGATATTACAACACCGGGCCCATTGG
The DNA here is from genome assembly GCF_038048845.1 of Mixophyes fleayi. Lineage (NCBI taxonomy): Eukaryota > Metazoa > Chordata > Amphibia > Anura > Limnodynastidae > Mixophyes > Mixophyes fleayi. The sequence continues at coordinate 213,276,200 of NC_134403.1, read as the reverse complement.
AAAGAGAAAGATAAGGATCGCAAGCAGAGAGCAGACTCTGCATACTAAATGATAAGGTATTGGAGCAAAGGAAAATTAAATGAAGGGAATGAAAAGATGATGTTGTTGAAAATGTACAGTACTCAGGGGTACAGATTGGATTTTTAGTTAGAGGACATGTAACACTAAAATAAAAGGTAATCCATTTAGAGAGCATATTTCACAGATTAATATGTACAGGTACACATTTTGACAGAGCTGAATGCATCTGAAATGCACTTTTTTAAAAATGTTTAGTCAAATTACTTTATCTTTGTACTAAAAACCTTATTCTAGACACAAATAAAAGCCACCTTGAGCCACAGTCTGTGCTGGGTACCAAGGCAATATTTACTAATATTTTTTTTTTTTTTTGCCTCATGCCACTGACACAGGAATGAGTTTTATGGAACACTTCTGAATTTCAATTTTCATCAGAACACACAGTAATCTCTCACCGCATGTGCTTTAATATTTGCAGCAAACCTCATGCTCTCAGCATATATCAATAACAGCAATACCATTTTACCGTGTTCATCCTAAATTCACTGAAAAATACAGCAAGACCTCTCACCGTGAGCTTGCTTTATATTTTGTCTAATACATACTTGCAGCACAGAGTTTATGAAGTATGAGCCTCAGAGAGTGTGGACCTTACAGCGCTGTGTTCCCATCTACCTCCCCCCAAGGATCTCTAATATAATCTGCCACTGATTACATCCTCAAATAGCAAGAATCATATATCTGATACCATCCCACAAAGAAGGGGGAATTCAAAATATATTTAGTCTATCTAAAATACAATAGACTGTATCTTAGACATACTAAATATATTTAGGTTAAAACAAAATGATCAAAATAGCAACAACCACACGAAAATGTAACAGTAACATGATGTGCAATAAAAACATATGATTGTAAATCAAATAAAATCTGATTTACATCACTTATGCATTAAATATTATATGCTAACAATATAACAGTAAAAACACAGAAATTTTATTAGAGATTGATGATTGACTGATTGATTTGCACCAATATATTCTATGAAATTGCATATGTGGCCATGGATTGTTCTATGTAATGCTGATTTCAACAAACTGTAAATGGAGAGACAGGGCAATGAACTGCATGCAATCTGACTTGCACTTTAATAAAAGCCATTTAGACATATGGTTCAGTACACATGCTACTGTTGAGTAAGATCAAGTACATCTGTCTCCGTTTGACACTGCCAGGAAATAAGTTCACTTACAATTATTTTGTAAGCTTTCTACAGTAATTAATACATTGATCTCCTGTGCTTCCAATGAGCAAGACTTGTGTTAGAGTGCTATGCAGTATGTGACACCAGTAGTCAGTAAGGGAGAGTCGATTTCATTTAGTGATATTACCAGTGCAGTGATATTATCATGCAGTGTGTGAGGCTCACTGTTCCTTTCCAAAAATGTCATACACCGAGACTGGCATCAAAAATTAAGATAAATGAGAAAGAGTACTAGAGTAACTGGAAGTGTATCAAACACCTCCCACGATTTCACAAGGCCAAAGAGATATACTAGTTATATAGTATGCATAAATACATATGCACACATATTGACCATCTTTTTAAACATGAAGTGACACAAGTTATAAACACACAATGCACACGAATGCACAAAAGCATAGAACAGAACACAAAACACATTAAAGTAAGCTGCAGATGCAAGTAAAATGAACTAAGAAAACACAAGTGCTTTTGGAAGACTGTGAAAAGGGGATCAGTATTAAATCTACAAAAACCCCTAGAAGGGCCTACAGGGTAAGAAATGAGGGAGAGAGGCATTTGGATCTAGAAGAAAAATGTTTAGGAGGAAGGGTCCCACTCTATAAGGAAAAGACCAACAAAATGATCAACAGGGCACAAGATGGACTGGGAGTAGAATTTCCAATAACACTTAAATTATTATATTGTAAGATAATGAGTCTTAATTCCAGGTTCCAGGTGGGGCTGGCCCCAGCAACTTATTAAGGGTAAATGGAAATGAATATTTATTTTTGTCACTGAGCCAGATATATTTTTGTGGCACAGCAATTCATATAAGTGTGTAGTATATATGAGTATATTATCTGTAATGCAAAATGTATACACATATTACAAATGTTCGTAACAATGGACATAGAAGAATAGCATAGGAGGAATAGCAGCAAAACACAGAATGCTGGTTCTGTTCAGCTGAAAGTCTTATGGGATGAAAGGAGTTAACAAAGTATTACACCAACCAATAACAGACTCTCTTTGTGCATCCCCAGATAATTACTGAAAAGAATAAAAAAAGAAAGAATAAAAAAGGATCACTAACGACCAGCCAAAAAATAATTGGTACTGAAATGAGTGTGGTCACTTTCTCATGATGATTGTGAATCGATTGTGTTCTGCAGTCTCCTGTGTATGTGATTTGTGCTTATTCATGAATTCATTCTGTAGCAGTGCCAATCCCGAGGCGATGAGATCAGCCTGACAGGCCCTTCTCTCTAGAGACTGCTTAGCTGCATACGCCATGCAAGAAGTCTTATCATCGGGGAGCTGGGTGAACACAAATTAACACAAGAAAAATGGCACCGATCCAGATTGTATCGATCGGCTGGATTATTTTCAGCAGGAATCTCTGTCCGTGTTTTCACATAGTGTCCCCTGGGCAATGGCTTTTTCTCTATGCTGCAAAATAGAAGGTTTGACACAGTCCCGCTGCTTCAAATCTCAAGGCACTGAAGGCCATTTTCTTTAAGAATATCCTTTTTTCTTGTATATTGCATTTTAAGCAGAGGCATGTGTAACATTTGCAGGGACATTGGGTGTTGTTTATCAAGACTATAACTGAGAGTGCATTTTTCTTCCCATATTATGACAGATATAGTAACATTGTGGCCATTATAAAGATGCACAATCACAAACAGCATTACATTTCTTTGTGACTATTATTATGATATATTTAGTGCATCAGCTTGTGTATGCATAGTCCTTTCCTCTATTTTGCACAACATTTTTAGATACTGATATATTTTGTGTGCACTTTTCAGTTTACATATTGTGAAAACGTTTTACATGCTGTCGTTAAAGGGATACAAGTGAATTAAAAGCATTCAACAACACAAAGGTGTGAGCATAAGGGAGGAAAAATATGATAATAATACATAATAAAGCAGAAAACAAATTGAATGGAAAGTCAAATTGAAAAAAAAAAATCAGTCTGTTTAAAAGCCATGTGCCACTGTTACAAATAATATTATTTGTGTTATGTTTGCCGACCAGTATAAAACAAATAAGGCCACATTTAGAGTTAAGAACAAAGCAAAAAAGGAAGAACATATGCAGCTGTATAAACCATTATTGTTTTGCATGTAGGGAAAATATTGTCTGCTTTTCCATGCTGCACGCAAATACTTGACAACTTTATTTTTACACTGTAATTTAGAGTTGAGAGAGGACACACAACCAATCAGATTAGAGTTACAGTAATGCCTAAGAGGTAATATACAAAAAGACAACCAAACAGACAAAAACAATATAACCCCAGGAACAGATGTTGCAGGGTAAATAATATTTTGATATGATGTATTAAGTAGTGTTAGGCAATGTGTCACTACAGTTGTTATCCTACTCTCTGGATACAGTGAGAGCCAGCCATTAGGGGGTATATTTGCTAAATTGCGGGTTTGAAAAAGTGGAGATGTTGCCTATAGCAACCAATCAGATTTTAGCTGTCATTTTGTAGAATGTACTAAATAAATAACTAGAAACGGATTGGTTGCTATAGGCAACAGCTGCACTTTTTCACACCCGCAGTTTAGTAAATATACCCCTAAGTTTGTTCAACAACTGCTTGAGAACCACAAGTTGCATACTCCTAGGTTCAGTGAATGAGGTCACAGCAGCCCCATCATTTAATCCTCACAAGATTCAGTGGAGTAATCCACTTACCTATATTTGCACATAAAGCAATGGAGTAGCTTTAAACAACTAAATAGATTTGCTACTTACCACAATCCATTGCTGCAGATTTCACTGGAATGCTAACACCCATGTTAGAGAATTTGTGATATTGAGATTTTCTTCTATACAGTTCTGGCTGTCAATGAAAAAGTCCTGCAGTCTGAGAGCTTACTACATGATGCCAAAAACAAGTCTGTCTGAGCTGCAGGTAAAGAAAGCAACTGACGCTCACTAGGTATATAATGTTAAGACAAGTGTTTTGGTTTCTGCATTCAACTCATTTAAACTGTCATATGACATACAAGAAAATCTATATCATGAAATATTAACAGTGGGATGCAGCCTACATTACACTCTATTATGCCAGCCTCAATAGCGTTTAAACATCAATCAATATGCAGGTTAAACTCTCTCTCTGTTCGCTTTTTAACTGAGAGGCAGGCTAATTGATCTCCAGAGAAAGTCAATCTTCTATGAAAAGAAAATACTTTAATTATAACGAACTTCACAGCCATTTGCGCAGCACAGACTACAGACTGTGTAATAGGAAATTAAACACCTGCATTCGCAGTATTATAGAGCTTCTAACCTGTTGATTTGAGATTTAAAGGGGATTTCTAAATATGCCATTATAAGCGTATAGATAAGTTAGGTGTTTACTTTGCATGGAACAACAGCTATTGTGCCTGCACATGATTTGATGATCTGTGCTCCTCAAAATCAATTCTGTTTACTGTAATATGGGCCTGATTTAGGGTAGGCCGATTTTGCAGCCCAAACATAATGTAAATGTACATCTGCAAAATTGTGGCCCAACGTGTATTTTGAGTTGCATGTATCCTTTGAGCTGCAGTATCGCACGTAAAAGACTTTAAGCATATCTTGATGCAGCTGCAGTAAAGACACACTGGACATGAACAATTTCCTGATGGTTACTGCCGTTTAAGTAAAAAGAATAGTTCATTTTTTTAAAAAAAAATTAAATGTGTGGCTTCCACTTTTTAAGTGTACCCTGCACTGGTGCTCATAGCCTGGGCTGGTTATCACTAATGCGGATGTGTATCTGGAGAAATGCTCTAATTTACATAGACCACTTCTACAGGGGGCATGCAATACTTACGTGTGCTTGCCTTTATTGCAAATAGCAGTTTGTCCTATCCAGGCAAAGTGGGCCGCAAATGCAAGTTGCGCTTTATTCAAATTTAGGCTTTGTTGTACTATGTATACTCAGTAAACCTGCATGCATTTTGCAGCCCAGAGTTGGGCTTACATACAACTCTAAATGAAGTCTATGGGCTAGATTTACTAAACGGCGGGTTTGAAAAAGTGGAGATGTTGCCTATGGCAACCTATCAGATTCTAGCTTTCATTTATTTAGTGCATTCTACAAAATGACAGCTAGAATCTGATTGGTTGCCATAGGCAACATCTCCACTTTTTCAAACCCGCAGTTTAGTAAATATACCCCTATGTGTGCAAAACCTAAAGCAGATCTCGGCTCAGCGGGAAAATTATACATAGTCAGATTTCCTCAGAGAAATGAGAAGAAGGAATTGGTGGGGTTCTAAAAACATAAATACTTTTTTCTATTCTTTTTTAAATAGTAATTTCTTTGAATTATTTCAATTCTTATTGGTTTAAATTTTGGAAATGATCTTCAATTTTAATTTCAGTTTTATGGCAATCATCTCAAGGGCCCAGATCTTGTCTCAAGCTAGGTTAAGTTAACGAAAATAAAAGCAAAGCTCTCTTCTGGTACAAACATTTCAAACCAAATTCCCTATTGCTATCCTGCTAATTATGGTCAAGGGCCCTTAGCCACAATTAGCAGGCTAGCATCTCTTTAATGTTTGTAAAAATATGGGAGTGGAACTCATTGGTTCATATCCAGTAGCATTTGCAATTGCAGCAAGGTTTTATGTACTCACATGCTGGGCCGCCGAGAGGGGGGGGGGGAGCGGGTACTAATTACTCATTAATTATTTTTTTCAAAACTATTTTTTTTTTTGCGGCGGGGGGGGGGGCTCGGTCGTTGGTGAGGGGAGCAGGGTAGTAAAAAGAAAAAATATTCCTACTCACGTGATCGCGGTCTCTGGCGTCCCTCCTCTCTGCTGCTCTGTGCTCCATTCAGACTGTCTGAATGCCGGGTGTGACGTCATCATGTCACGCGCAGCATTCAGTCAGTCTGGAGCAATGGAGCACAGAGCAGCAGAGAAGACCAAGAGAGAAGAAAAGGTAAGTAAAGGGAGGAAAAGGGGGGGGTCTGTCATAGAGGGGTTAAAAAAGCGAGGGGGGGGCTGTCAAAGAGGGGTTAAAAAAGTGAGGGGGGCTGTCATAGAGGGGTTAAAAAAATGAGGGGGGGCCTGTCATAGAGGGGTTAAAAAAACGAGGGGGGCCTGTCATAGAGGGGTTAAAAAAACAAGGGGGAGGCCCGTCATAGAGGGGTTAAAAAACGAAGGGGGGGACCTGGCACAGAGGGGTTAAATAAAGGCCTATTGATTTTGATGTGCTAGCCACGCCCCAATGGTGCTTTTGCCACGCCCCCAAATGCATGACCACACATCCAAAAAAATTTACAGCGGCGCTAAATTTTTTACCACACTCAACTATAAGGGGGGCCCCATTAATTTGTTGTATCGGGGCCCTGAATTCCTCTTGGCAGCCCTGCTCGCATGCACCACATGTGAACATACTAGGGTCAAAGAAATGACCTCCCAAAATGTCCCGACCACAGTTTTCTTTTAACTCAACGCCAGTTGGTAAAGGCCCTAAATTAGAAGGATGCTTGTAATAATATTCCTAGATGAACAGGATAATTCAATTACAGCAGATTGATCCGCCCAGGATTATATAATTGGGTACATTGCTTCCCCCAGCTGGAAGGTCAGTCAGTTTCTGCATGAGAAGGCAAACATTTTTTTTTCATAATAAACTATTCCCATATACAGAAATTTACTTTTCTTACAAAACATATATTTTACATACCAAAGTGATGCAAATTCATAAAACACAGTTAATCAGTGCAGATCAGGAATGCATTACTCTACTGTACAAACCTGACGCATGACAAACTGCAAATACCCAAATATTATGCAAAGCCAAAACAATGTGTGACAAATATTCCCAAAATAAATATAAAGCTAAATATACACTAAGTGGCCTCTTTATAAGGCACACCTTTTTATTTGGTAGAACCTCCCCTTTGCAACAAAGAATTCAGACTGTTCTGGGGGCAGATGTATTGGCTACAAATTCCTGCTGCAAATCTCCCATTCCTCCAAATTCCTAAGGTGCTCAATTAGATTGAGATCTGGTGACTGTAGAGGCTATCGGAAGAACACTGAAATTATTGTCATATTCATGGAGCGAGCATGACATAAGGGTCTATCATCAAGCTTTTTTGACACTTAAAAGATGCGGAAATTACTGTTGTTCCTAGAGGCAGGCTGGCAAATTTTTATGCGGTCCGATATCCGTAGCGAATTCAGTCCAGTGCTGACTGGCCTTAGACTGGTTGGTACTATGGCGACCCCACTCTATGGGTTTTCCTGCTCTAGTACCAAGATCATTGACTAGCATTATCAGGAGTACCCCACGATTTTCGTCCCCAAATTTTGCAGATACCAGTCGAAGCTGGCAGCAGTACAGCTGGTTTCACATTTTGAAGAGAGCTTTCTTTCAAATGCTGCTACTTCATTTTTGACATAATTTACGCCTATGCTTTTGTCGTAAATTGTGTCCAACTGCATAAGGACCTATCTGTTCCACACTCCAAATGAATTTCAGATATGCAAATCACTCAATATCTGAGGCATTAAAAAATGAACAACTTACTTGCTTACCTCTAGCTCGATCATTACCCCAACAACAGTATGTTTTTTTTTAAAAAATCTGCATATGTTATCTCTAAATGCATTTAGATTTCAAGTTTTGATTATTATGGTTGTCGAAAAAGTTCTTCTTTTTTCCTTGTATCGGGAGAAAAAAATGATCTTGTCTTAATGCCTTTCCAGAAAGTAAGATCAAGGGAATAGTTCTAAAACATAAGCTTAGATGAAAAAGATTCTAACAGTGAACATGGCATGCTAAACAACTAATCTTCTACTTTTATTTCCAATGATACAATGATTTAAAATTATAAATTATATGTTGCTTTCTCCTAGAATATGCACTGTTGATATGTTTTCTATATTTGATATGAATACTTCACTGTCACAGTAAGGTCCCATAACCACTGGTGTCAAACGGCTTGAAAATATAAATTATTGTTTTAAATGATACCATACCCACTGGTGGTTTTACATGATTTCGCTGCATTGCTGCAGCCTTGCAGTTTTAGGAATGTTGCCTGATCCATTCAAAGCTTTTAACACAAGTTAAAGTCATTGGGGCTAATTGAGTGACCTCCATTGATAGACGTACAAATGTACAAGAACCGTATGTCAAACACTTTTGGTGTAAAGCTTTTACTTGCATTTTTGAATGTAAATCACACATCGGTAGTATAAAGCATAAAGAGCACGAATGGTAAAAAGGCATGAAAGGAATAAAAAAATATATATTTTATGATAATGATAACATAGAAATGCTAAAACTTATGCAATATGTTTATACATTGCAATGAAAAGTTGCATTGCCCTTAATTATCCTCAGTAGACTTGCCACCGCCAATCAAAATACATGTCCATTTACTATTTAATTTGTGTCAAAACTTTTAGGTAAAATACATTTTTTTCTTTATTTTTTTGCAGTAAATTCTTAGGAAACAAAAATATTGAAAATCATAAAAGCAAGGTTTAGGTAAATAATTACCAGCATGGATATTTTGGGGCTTCTTTCTTAGCTTGTTGGTTGAAAGATGATGATGCTGCACGGTGATGTGAGTGACAAATATCCTCTGTACAGCACTACGAAATTAATGGCGCTATGTAAATAAATAAATGATGATGATGGTGTAGTGCCTGGCATAAATTGCTTTGTTCTGAAGTCAATTATAGGTATTCCAGTCATATTAAATATCTGACCTATCCTCCTACAAAATACATAATGTAAAACAGGAGCAGACAGAAACTATGTTAGTCACATAAAGATAATTTGTCCTGCTATGCTTTTGCCAGTTACACCCAGGACCACTGAGAGGTGGGCGGGTACTAATTACCTGGACATGCCCTTTTTTTTTTCTTTTTTAAGCTAAATTGTTTTTCCTTTTGTCTTTTTTTTTTTGGTGGCGGCTCCGTCCCCTTCACCCAACATTCATTGAGGAGCGGCACAGATAGGACCCAGCAAAAAGACAGAAGACTGACGAGAAAAAAAAAGAAAAGAAGAGATGAAAGAAGCCAATACAAAGGTATGTAAAGGAACGGAGAAAAGCAGAAAGGCACAGTGTGATGAAGAATGGGAGGTGGGGAAAGAAAGGCACAGTGTGATGAAAGGGGGGGGGAGATAGACACTGTGTGATGAAGAGGGGGAAAGAAAGGCACAGTGTGATGAAAAGGGGGGGGGAGATAGACACTGTGTGATGAAGAAGCAGGGAGAGAAAGGCACAGTGTGATGAAGAATGTGGAGGAGAAAGGCACAGTGTGATGAAAAGGGGGGAGACAAAGGCACAGTGTGATGGAGAAGGGAGGGGAAAGGCACAGTGTGATGAAAAAGGGGGGAAGAGAAAGACAGTGTGATGAAGAAGGGGGGTAAGAAAGGCACATTGTGATGAAGAAGCGGGGGAGGCACAGTGTGATGAAGAATGGGGAGAGAAATGCACAGTGTGATGAAAAGGTGGGGTGGGAGATAGACACTGTGTGATGAAGAGGGGGGGGAAGAGAAAGGCACAGTGTGATGAAGAAGGAAGGGAGAGAAAGGCACAGTGTGATGGAGAAGGGAGGGGAAAGGCACAGTGTGATAAAAAAGGGGGGGATGAGAAAGACAGTGTGATGAAGAAGGTGGGTTAGAAAGGCACAGTGTGAAGAAAAAGCGGGGGAGGCACAGTGTGATGAAGAAGGGGGGAGAGAAAGGCACAGTGTGATGAAGAAGGGGGGATAGAAAAGCGAAGGGCACAGTAATGTGTGTGTGATAGCACAGGGGGCTTGTGGCAATGTAGTGTGTGTGAGGTAAGTGGTGGCTAATTAATTTTGGCTATTTTATTTGTGGGGTGATGGTGGGGCAATTTAATAGTGGGGGCTATTAATTTAAGATGGGGTAGTTTGGGGGCTATTGATGGTGGGGCTGAGTTTGGGGAGAATGAGGTCTCTTTATTAAATGTGACTATGAATTATTTATTGGCAGTGATGGTTGCTGGAAATAGGTATATTTAGGCAATGTAAATACTATTAATTTATTGCTGGGGCTGTTTGGAGGGAGGAAAATAGGTTTATTTATTAAATGGGAATACTATTATTTTAATGTTGGGTCTGGAGGAAAGCCTAATTATTAATCATCGGTGCTATTGATTTAACGCCGCGGCTGGTTGGAATTTTCTAAATGTACCCATTTTTTTTCAAAAAAGGGCCCCCAACATTCCAGGACCCAGACAAGCGCAACTAAAGAAACCTGCAGCCACAGGTGGTGAAAGTGACAAGAACAGGTAAGAGAGAGCAGGACAGTCTGTCAAATGTTCTGATTCTAGTGGGACAATCCCAAATTTTGGTGACTGTTCTGTCCAATGTAAGGGACAGGCAAAGTCTGTGAACTCTTTATGTAGACACTGCATTCTTTTAATACTACATTATGGTGCTAGATGTCCTTCGTGGGCTTACCACACCCCCTCTGGTGGTTTGGATATGCCTCTCTAGAGGCTGAGCACACCCACTCTGGTGGGTCCCTTCCATTTTATTCCCCCCCATGAATGTGAATTGGGGGTACTTATGTGAGGCATAATGTGATTGTGGGCACTTATTTGAGGCATAAAATGAATAGGGAGTATTACTGTGGCATAACGAACTGGGGGCACTTATGTGTGGCATAAAATGAATTGGGGGCATTACTGTGGTATGTTATGAATTGTGGGCAAGACTATTTACCACAGTATTAACTGGGCCTCTACTATGAGGACACAACTAGGAGGCACTATGAGGTCACTGTCCTGCTGTCCTGAAAGTCAGGACTGCTGGGACTTATGTCACGCTCCGGCGAGAGGACACTGCACATTTCTGCCAATGGTGTACACAGCAATGCAGGGTTTTTTCTGTAGGAGGATGGCCTAAAGCTTTTCAACTACTAGACACGCCCCAATAATATGCAGTCATGCCCCCAACTGCATGACTACTTCCACTTTTGCTTTGCTCAACTTAAAGGGGGGCCCCATGAAGTTGCTCTACCAGGGCCCTGAATTCCTCTTGGCAGCCCTGGTTACATGTATATTCACGAAAATGCACCTGTTTGCCCAGGTAATTGCATAGGAAGCATAATATTCTGATTAGAGGAGCTGGGTGGACTGAAGGTGTTCCTTGATGAGAATGTCCTATATTTTCATTGGAATGCCTTGTGCACCTTACACACACACATTATATGGGAATGTGCAGTTATTAGCAAATGTTGACCAGGGTGTGCCTATAATGATATGGCCTAAGGGAAGTGTCTTAGTCAGAAGGTTTTTGGGGCAGCAAAAGTTTGAGAATTAGTCTAAAAAAAAAAATGCTGTTAATAGATATACATTCATAGGCAAACCGAGGAGGGGGGGTTCCTAGTGCCTGGAAACCCCGCTCCAAGCCTGGGACACTGTATAATTGAGGTGGCTGGACCCTGCCCCCGCTTCACATGGCTCTGCTTGAAAAGGGAGAGCTGCGTGCACCTAACAGTAGTGCACGTAGCATTGCCCATGTATATTATGGGGATAGGAAGAGTTGGAGAGCAGCCAAGCACTGTCTAAAATTATAGCCACGCCCCCATGCATGCGGGTCACGCCCACTGGTGGTGTGGAAACTACCCTCTACAATTCCTGTGTTTGCACCTGACATTAATGGCATCTTTTTTGCTGATAGGTATAGGAATGATTAAAGTGGCAATATTTTACTATTGTAATGTATGCTTTTCGTGTACAAATGTTTACAGTCATTTTTGAAAGGTTTAATAAAGTGTATACCACAGTTTTTGAGGATCAGCTCACTTAATTGTCAGGTATATGTATTTAACAGGGTGCAGACATCATGTTGAAAAACACTGCATCTATATAACTCACACCAGCACCAGCTTCTAGAGAGAGTAGAACTTTACAAAATATCTGTATAATCTAATCTCTAAATGGTCAGACATGGCAATGACTGCATTATAGCAAATAATGAGAAGAGCGCCATATGGAAACTCAGGCAGTAGAAAAACTAGGCACAGCCCTGATTTCGACCAAAGAAATAAAAACTTTTAAACACACAAAGACGACACGTAATAAAGGGGTGTTCCTGAAATGATAGTCAGATGGCCCTTATAGTGCATTCTTTCCACCATGCGTATTTAGGCTCTTACAATTAATCTTGCAATTATGCATGGGTTTATTTTCCGGGAGCTAGTCCCAAAACCAGGCTGTGGGCAAAATGTAAAGGTCTGTTCACCCACATATTTTGCACTTCCGCAAATAACCTTAGCGTGTGCAAATCCCGCATTAAGGAGAGCCCATAAGATACTTATATTTTAATCACCTTTTATTGGTATACTGTAGTGAAGTACTTTGAAAACCATTTCAGGAGCCCTTATACCTGAAGCAGGGAGCATTCACAAACCAGAGCTCTAACGGACATCTTGAACGGTTTTCTCCACTTCCTCTGTCTGTCACGTAGTTCAGGCTGTGTAGGAAGTAATAGACACTCACACCAGCCATATGCCACATCCAATGAGATCACACCCCAGATCTGCCCATCCACACAGAGTTCTACACAAACAAAACCCATTTTGATGAAACCTATTACTGGCAGTTATGTGAACTTACCTTTATGTTTTGGACTTTGTGACCTCTGACCTATGCATTGACTGCCAGGTCAGGAGCCTTGTGCTTATCCCTGCCATGCTTCACTATAACAAATGTATGTGATAACATTTTTTGTGATGATTATGTAGTATATCTAATGACTGATTGCTATTTTCTGTTGAATTCATGTAGGAGCGCCAGGGAAAACTATGTGGAAAGAAAGGCAACCTGGAGAATCACACCTGAGTTCCCAGTCAACCAAACCAGCTGTTACTGCACCTTTTTTTGGGGGAGGGGGGAAACCTGTTTTGGCAACTGGTCGCAGGTTTTTTACATGTAATGAAGTGGGGCACATCAGTGTCAATTGCACCAAAAAGAAGAAAACAACTCCTCCTGTGGGGGGCCCGGCAGAAAAGCCAGTGCCAGCCATCCTGTGTGCAGGAGGACCCCAAGAACGCCCCAGAGACAATCTGCAAGCGGTTACGGCAGGACACCAAGTTGCACTTGAGTTGTTAGACTCTAGCGCAGACATGACTTTTTTACATCCAGCTCTAGTGAACCCAGAGAACATTATTCCTTGGAAGACTATTGCTGTGCAATGAGTGGGGGCCTACATTCTGCAATACCCCTAGCCAGGGTGCACCTACATTGGGGAACTTGCAGAGGAATACAAGATGTTGGAGTGGATAATCTGCCTGCCACGGTACTGTTGGGGACTGAAAGTGATGTAATTTCCAAACTAACCTTAATCTTTCCCAGGTGAACTCTGCTGACCAGCATAAAATAAGTGCAAAAATATGTAATGAAATTTCATGTGCTGCTGAAAATACTAATACAGATTTGCAGGTACCTGTCATGCATAGGGGGGCTTATGTGTCAATGTATTTGATGATAAAGCTGTTGTCGGAGAGACTAACATGTTAAATTCCTTAGGTTGTGAATTTGATCAGGGCAAAATGTGTGAGATTGTGCCTAAATGTGATACCATGTCTGCTAATGTTTTAGGTAGTCAGATCAATTTACATGTGCCCAGATCTGAAGGTGACCCACAGTGTGAAAATGTAACCAATGTCTTAGCAGTAGTGACCCGGAGAGCAGCAGAGAGGAGCTGTGCATTAACCCTTGAAAGTACGGAAGAAAGTTCACTAGAAGCTAATCCCCCTCCACCCCCTCCCTTACTGTAGAAGCTGCAGATTCAGTGGTTTAAATGAGCGATCTCCTGCTGTGGGCAACACTGACAAACTCAGGTGTGACACTTTTAAAACAGAACAAAACACTGATCGCAGTCTATCAGCAGTGAGGAGGAGAGTCAGTCAGGCCTGCCTGGAAAGTAAGGAAGATAGAAATTTTTTGCTTTTTGAACAGAGAGAAAAATGTCACGAGTATGCATCCAGATGTAATTGCCGACAGGCAACTAGTTGTACCTCAAACCTACAGGGAAGGGTTACTGAAAGTAGCCCTTGAGATTCCCCTTGCAGGACATTTGGGTGTTCCCAGAACTAAAGCTTGTTTGGTACATAATTTTTACTGGCCTGGCTTGCTAACCAACATTGCCAAGTACTGCCGCTCATGCCATGTGTGCCAGGTTGTTGAGAAGTCTGGTGATGTGGGGAGGGCCCCTCTCATTCCCCTGCCCATCATATAAGAACCCTTTGAACAGATTGCTGTGCATATTGTGGGTCCAGTAGCCATTCCCAGTAGCTCAGGGAAAGAGTAAATTCTGACTGTAGTGGATTATGCTACTAAGTACCCAGAAGCAGTATTTCTTTCCTCTATTCGCTCAAAGTATCAGATGCCCACTGATCAAGGTACCCAATTCTTGTCGAACGTCATGCACAGTCTTTGTAAAAAGATGCAGGTGAATCATTTAATTACTTCCCCATATCACCCGCAGGCCAACGGGCTGTGCGAACTCCTTAATGGCATGCTAAAACAAATGCTTAGGACTTTTGTGGAGTCTCAGGGAAGAGACTGTGAGAGGTTTCTGCCACACCTCCTCTTTGTATATCGGGAGGTTCCGCAGGAATCCGCTGGCTTCTCACCCTTTGAACTCCTGTATGGGTGCTGGGTGTCAGGTGCGTGGCCTGTTATATTTGATTAGGGAAGAGTGGGAAGGGAAATTAATCACCCCAGAAATGTTAGTGGTACACTATGTAGTGTAGTTCAGGGAAAAATTGCAGTCCTTAATGGGGATGGCACAGAGCAAGCCGAAAGCTGCATAGGTGAAACAGAAGCTGTGGTATGACCGCAATGCGAGAGAATGCATATTTGAGGTGAGGCAAAAGGTTCTGGTTCTGATCCCTATGCAGCAGAACAAGTTGCAGGCTGCCTGGGAGGGCCCCTACACATAGTACAGCATATTAATGATGTCAATTATGTAGTGGCAAAAGATGAGGGCCAAAAGAAACAAAAGGTATATCATACCGACATGCTCAAAGCTTATCATGATAGAGAAGCTTGTGTATTAGCTGTGTGTAGCTTGCCTGACAGCGATCAGGAGTCTTACTCCTTGGTAGATTTAGCAACTGCAGCTAAAGAGGCAGGGTCCCTAGCAGATGCCCACTGCAGTGAAGCGCTGTCTGACTTTCAACTGAAGCAGCTAACTGACATGCTACAGCCCTATCAGTCCCATTTTACAGGGAAACCTGAAGGGACACATTTGGTCACACATCATGTAAACACAGGCAACCAGACCCCCTCAGACAGCCAGCATATTGTACTTCCCTAAGAGTGCTAGAAGCATTGAAAATGTAAATAGACAAGATGTTGCAGCTAGGGGTAATTCAAAAGTCTCGCAGTTCTTGGGCTGCCCCAGTGGTACTGGTCCCAAAGAAATGTGGGGGCACGCAGTTATGTGTAGACTATAGGAGGTTGAATGAAGCCACAGTGTTTTATGCTTATCCTATGCCTAGGATAGATGAACTACTAGATCAGCTTGCCCAGGCACGCTACATCACCATCATGGATCTCAGTAGAGGACACGTGAGCATTTCGCATTTATAACCCCATTTGGGCTGTTTGAGTTTTTGGTCCTGCCCTTTGGAATGAAAAATGCCACTGTGTCCTTCCAGCACCTGGTAAATGACCTGCTAGAGGGCCAGGAGGGACATACAAATGCCTACCTGGATTACATTGTGGTGTCCAGCCAGACCTCGAAGGAGCACCTGATCCATATAAATAGTGTGTTTGGCCAAATTACTGAGGCAGATCTGACTATCAATCCAGAGAAACGCCAGCTTGGCATGCGTGAAGTGCAGTACTTGGGGAATCATGTAGGGGGAGGTACCCTCCACCCAGAGCCAGGCAAGGTAGAGTCTATTACGGTGTGGCCAACCCCTATCACAAAAAAGGTCATGTCTTTCTTAGGTACAGATGGGTATTATAAAAAATTTGTTCCCCATTATAGCATACTAGCCAAACCTCTGACTGACTTAACAAAAAAGAAGTTACCACAGATGGCTAATTGGACAGAGAATTGTGAGAATGCATTTACAGTTTTGAAATCTGCTCTGGCCTAGTCCCCTGTGCTACAGATCCCAGATTCCAAACGGAGATTTATAGTACAGGCCGACCATCTAGCTATGGACTAGAAGCAGTCTTTAGCCAGGTGACAGCGCAGGAGGAGGAGCACCCTATCAGTTTCCTAAGTAGAAAACTACTCCCCCGGGAGGTGGCATATGCTACCATTGAATAAGAGTGAATAAGAGTGCCTGGCCATCATGTGGGCACTGCAAAAGCTACAGCCTTACCTGTATGGACGGGATTTCCCCGTTATCACAGACCATAATCCTCTAAGCTGGCTGAATAATGACTCATCTGCCTGTCATGGACATGCCTGAACATGGAAACGCAGATGGCCTCTCGCGCCAAGGGGCAGAAGTGGTGAATGGGCAGTAGAGATAGTGACAGGTCACAGTTCTCCGTGCTCAAGGTTTAGTGGGAGGTGTGAAGATTATGTAGTATATCTAATGACTGTAATTTTCTGTTAAATTCATGTATGACAAAGTATTTTGTATGTAATCTTGTAATGTAATCTCAACGTGTGCTTTACTAGATGACATGAGTTTGAACTTATGCAAGTGTCATTAATCTGTTGAAAAATAGCCAGACCAGGGAGAGATAGGATCTTGGAGGAGTTTGAAGCCCCAAAGTTGTAAACCATCTAGCCAAGAAGAACGAGCAAAGGTGGGAAATCAGGTCTTGTGAACATTACGATCTCAGGACATCCCTAGCTCCCTTTGAAAAGCCCTGTGACATTTGGGAGATCAATCTGTCCTTATTGACAGCTAAACTCCAAAGGTGGGGGGGTGATAGCTATGTGGCAAAAAGGTTTTAAATCTTCTGACTTAGACAATAATGTGTGCATTTTCATGAGGGATCTATCAAGACTGAAATGTCCCATTTTCCTCAATTGTGTTCCTTACACACCAGGGGGTATCAAGCTGAGAGTTTTCCGGCGGGTTTAAAAAAAACAAATAAGATTCTAGTTATCATTTATTTAGTGCATTCTACAAAATGATAGCTAGAATCGGATTGGTTGCTATAGGCAACATCTCCACTTTTCAAACCTGCCAGCAAACTCTCAGCTTGATACGTTTACCCCCAGTTCTTAAATAGTAAGTAGTAATTCTGATTTTATTTTCTGAAACTTACTTGTGCAGTATATTGTATGTCTTGTTATTATTTTTTGTCTTGAAAATATTTTCAGATTAAATAAATTTAATATAGCGTGTTCTCCGTTACTCTTTGTAAACTTACGTAGCCCAGGGAGGCTCATGCTACATGGGTATATGATTTAAGTGTGAAACATTAATAAGTGGTTCTGGTGAACGTAAGGACACCATAATAAATCCTTTGTGGTGGCAAAAAAGGTGTATTCATTGCTAAGTGACTAAGGTGACGTCAGTCATGGCCAGCTGTGCAGATTGCTGTATCTGGGACAGGTTGGGCGCTCGTGACTCTTTTCTATTATGCATACTTATCAGTCACTATAAATGTCTCTGTTAGAATTTAGCAGTTATGTTTCAGTTAACTAAATGCAATTGATTTTTTTATTGTGATTGTATACCAACAAGGGCCTGATTTATCAAGGAACGTAAATGGCGATTTTGTGCATATAATCAGCAAATTTCATCTGCCCAGACCCGGACCATACAAAACTAAATGCAGCAACATTCAATCATCTGCGTACGCAAAGGACATTTACTACAGCTTACGATTTCTGGGAGGGAATGGGGTGGGTAAGGGACGTCGCCCGTAGTCAATGTACAGTAAGGGCTTGCAAAACTCAAGTGCAAATAGCTACGTCCGATTCAAACTTTGGGCATCTCAAAGTTACTTGTTACTTTTGTTTGCAAACAGGAGGAACTGTAAAAATGTATTTTATGTTCAGTTATATTATCCTAATAAATGTATTTCATGGAAAAAAACAACAATTTTTTTTTTAAAACTGTTTTGTCCTTAATACTTATATTATTAACAGGTGACATTAATTGAATAAGTTCTTTTTGTCTTAGGGTACTTTTGCAAATTTATAGTCCACATTGGTATTGAACGTATACGGAGTGCCTTGTGTAGAGCACAGCAGACCTACTTCCGAATTTATCAGCGCACATATCTAAAGATTCACTCCTTGTTTAATATGGGTGTGCACAAACCTAAATTACGTACGTTCTGAAACAAATGCACATTGCGCTCAGTATGCGTGCCTTGATGAATCAGGCCCCAAGTGTTCAAGTAGATACTTAATGTGGACCTTAAAAATATACCTGCCAACATGGTCCTTTTTACCTGGAAGAGAGGAATCTGCTCCTGATTTTCCCATTTAGCAACGCTTTGATTCAAACCTAGTCTGAATTAAACATTTAAGGACTGATTGAGGTTTGGACATATGTCCAACTGCGTTCTGCAAAAATCTGTATTACTGCGTATGTACAATAAAATAATGCAGAATTTAAAGTTAAAATAACTTGCACTTGTGGTTCTTTACACCAAGATAGATGGATCAGGGGCGTGTAAGCGCAAATTATGTACTAAAGTGTAGCATCATGTCCCTTGGAGATGCAGTCTAGTTTGAGTAGTAAATGGTTTAAGGACAAATGATTATGACATCAGCAGAGGGAGTGTGAACAGACAGTACTAATGCCATAATTGTGTGTTTTTAATTTGCAGCTTCACACAGCTTCCCACAGCCTTTTTTTGGTAGTTATGTAGTTTTATATGATTCATCTTGACTTACTTATAGCACAAATATGCTAAATACCACTATCTGTCAGGTAAACTCACCCCAACCCACTTCAAAGCTGGTGCTCCAGTGTTGATTAACCAGGAAACCAACATTAACTTGACAGAGCTACAGTATACACAGGGTCGGACTGGGCCGACGGGGGGCAAGGTATACCCTGGTAGGCCCCCGACCTTGACTCCCTTCTTTGCTGGTGGGTGGGGTGGGTATCTTAAAAGCAAAAAAAATGTAAAAAAAATATAAATAAATACTCACGTGACCGCAGCGCCGGCGCCCCTCCTCTCTGCTCCATTCGCACTGAATGTCGGGTGTGACATCATCACGCCCAATGTTCAGTGAGTAGCAGCGCAGAGAGGAATCGGCAAGAAGACAGAAGAGAAGAAGAGAAGAAAGAAGTCGATAGAAAAGGTAAATGAAGGAACGGTAGCAAGGGGGAGTAAAGGCATCATGGCAGAGAGTGAAGGGGGAGCCCAGACAGCATAGCAGAGATTGAAGGGGGAGCACAGACAGCATAGCAGAGAGTGAAGGGGAAGCACAGACAGCATTGCAGAGAGTGAAGGGGGGCCACAGACAGCATGGCAAAGAGTAAAGGGGGAGCACAGACAGTATGGCAGAGAGTGAAGGGGGAGCAAAGGCAGCATGGCAGAGAGTGGAAAAGGGGCAAAGACAACATGGCAGAGTGTGAAGAGGGGCCAAAGCAGCATGGCAGAATGTGAAGAGGGGCCAAAGCAGTATGGCAGAGTGTGAAGAGGGCCCAAAGCAGCATGGCAGAATGTGAAGAGGGGCCAAAGCAGTATGGCAGAGTGTGAAGAGGGGCCAAAGCAGCATGGCAGAATGTGAAGAGGGGCCAAAGCAGTATGGCAGAATGTGAAGAGGGGCCAAAGCAGTATGGCAGAGTGTGAAGGAGGGCCAAAGCAGCATGGAGGGCACAGTGTGATCGTAAGGAGGCACAGCATGGTGATGAAGGGGCACAGTGTGTGTGATGGCACAGTAGGCTTGTGGCAATGTAATGTGTGTGTGGTAGGTGGTGGCTAACTAATGGGTGCTATTTTGTTTGTGAGATGATGGTGGGGCAAATTACTTTATAGTGAGGACTATTAATTTAAGAGGGGTGATTTGGGGGCTATTAATTGAATGTGGGGCTGAGTTTGAAGAGCATGAGCTCTATTTATTAAATGTGAATATTAATTATTTAATAGCAGTGACAGTTGCGGAAAATAGGTATATTTATTATATGTAAATGCTATTAATTTATTGCTGGGGCTGTCTGGAGAGAGGGAAATAGGTTTATTTATTAAATTGGAATACTGGGCTGGAGGAAGGCTTAAGTATTGATTGTGGGCCCTACTGATTTATCGCCGAGGCTGGTTGGAATCTTCTAAATGTACCAATTTTTTTTTTCAAATGGGGCCCCCTACATTCCAGGATCCAGACAAGCCACAACCAAAGAAACCAGCAGCCACAGGTGGTGAATGTGACAAAACAGGGGACAATCCTGATTTTTGGTGACTGTTCTGCTCAATCAAAGGGGCAGGTCAAGACTGTATACCCTTTATACACATACAGCATTCTTTTATACTACACTATGGTGCTAGCTGTCCTTCTTGGGCTGACCACACCCCTCTAGGGTTTGGTCTTACCTCTATGATGGCTGGCCACACCCCCTCTGGTGGGCCCCTAGCGTTGCAGTCCCCCGGTGGGCCCTACATGTCCCAGTCAGACACTGTGTATACACTAAATCCAAAGGGCAAGTGTATTAACATGATTCTCACCATTAAATCCCCCCCCCACTGCAATATCTATCAATATAACTTTTCCGATCTGTTTAGTAGAATATTGGCCTCGTTTCACATTTTTGTACATTGCACATGTTTCTCCAGCAGAATTTGGTCTTAAGTGTTCCAGCGATACAAAAGAACAACTCTAACACTCCATCATCCGAACATTGCACCTAACTAAACAGGCCTGTTACATTTACTATAAGAGGTAAATTTATCAAGCTGCAGGTATGAAAAAGTGGAGACGTTGCCTATAGCAACCAATCGGATTCTAGTTATTTAGTACATTCTACAAAATGACAGCTATAATCTGATTGGTTGCTATAGGCAACATCTCCACCTTTTCAAACCCGCAGCTTGATAAATTTACCCCTAAGCATTTTATGTTGACCTAAAAATATGCAGCATGTACAATTAAAAATATAGTTGATTAGGTCAGGTTTTCCAGCAGATAGGAGAGGGACATCTGAGGGACAAAATTACCTGCTTCCAAATTCGATTAACTTCACTGTTGTTGGTTAATTTAAGTCCGGAGAGCATTTTTCCAAGCTTAAACATAAAGCAAAGTAAAAATTATTGCGCTGTTGAGAGACATTTCTGTTTTAAAAACATTACCAAACATTTGTAAGCAATGTCTTTCTTGAAAGCAGACATGAGGAAGGTTTAAACAAGATTCTTTTACAGCCTCTGGCCATATACCTTTCAAACCACACCAGCTCTTACACAGTCTGCTGAGTGTGGGTGAAATTTTAATTTAACATTTAATATGGAGAGTGGGATTAAGTGAAGTGCCTCTTCAGACTGGAGGTTTGTTCAGGGAATTAATTAAGGTTTAGTTCCTTACTTTAAAATCTGTCAGCTTTCTTATTTGCTCTGAATGATCAGATAAGATTAGATTTAATGTGTATTTTTTAAAGTTGTATTTATATTGTGAGTGAGTCGGGCAACCTGTAGAAAGTGTATTTTCATATGAGTGGCTGCTAAAAAGAGCAATGCTTATGATCTCCGGCATTTACTGTATAACCAGAATGGAGGTGATACAGTAACATTTTCTCTTATCTGAAAAATAATAACGCATTGCAGAAAATGGTCTAACCAATATATCTACAATCTCATACACAACTGAACATAATGCCAATGTATAATTAGAGATGGACAAATCAATTTGGTTGTTTTAGGGAATTTAGCCGAATTTCAGCAATTTGAAAATTAATTTGTTAATTGCCAATTTGTCAAAAATGAGCAGGATATTTGACACCAACTGGAGAATCAGGCAACACTGTTTAAAAAGCAGCCAATCACTGGAACATTGCTACTAAGTCTAAAGGGCATACCTGAAACAAGAGGAATTGGTGTAGCTCAGAGCGGAGGTTGAGACAGTTGTGAGGCTACCTTAGTTTAGGTAGTATAGGTGGGAGTAGAGTAAGCTCTTATTAAGTGATGGGTTTTCAAAGAGCGTTTAGGGATTTTGTGTCTGATATGGTGTTGTAAAGAATTCCATAAATGGATAGTGGCACGTGAAAAGTCATGTAGGTGGAAGTGAGAGGAGGTTACCAGAGATAAATCGAGAAGTTGGTGAAAGGTAGATCTGGAAGGCCAAGCAGGAGAATATTTTGAGTTGAGATTTGAGAAATCTCCTCTGCAGCTTTTCCACTTCATTCTCTCACTTCCTCTCCTCTACTGTACTCACTTTTTTTTTCCATATGATTCTCTATCCAGTTGTTTCCACCTTGGCTCTCTGTTAACCTGGCTACAGACTTTGATGCCTCTCTTAAGCAGTATCACAGCATCATTAATTCATACTTGCCTACTTTTGCAGGCAGCTTTCCGGGAGGGGGTCCGTCGAGGGGGGCGCGGCCATGCGCGGGGCACAGTTAGGCTCCGCCCTGTCAATATCAGGTAATTTTAGCCAATCGCAGCAGGGGGCGGGGCCACAATGACGTGTTTAGCCCCGCAAAATGCCATCTTCAACAACGCCGAAATCCGAATCCGGGATTTTTGCTTGCTCTCTCGGGAGTCCGGGAGAACTCTTAAAAATTTGTGAGTCTTCCGGACATTCCGGGAGAGTAGGCAACTATGCATTAATTCATGGGATTTATTTGCATTATTCTGATTGAAAAAAATAGTTGCATCTCTGCATAGCTCAGTAATACTGTGGTAATAAGATGATATGCCTATTTTTTAATACCATTGGAAAAATATGCCTCTATATTGGCCATCAATCCACCAGACTGGTCACATCAGGTCTAACAGCCAAATGGCTACTAGCAAAGCGCTGAAGTACTTCCCAACCACCCTGTGCTGTGGAGTCAGATGAATGAGATTGGAAATGCTCCTCCAGCGGTCCCAATATAGTGAACACTAGGGGATATATTTACTAATCTGTGGGTTTGAAAAAGTGGAGAAGTTGCCTATAGCAACCAATCAGATTCTAGTTAGCATTTATTTAGTACATTCTACAAAATAACAGCTAGAATCTATTGGTTGCTATGGGGCAACATCTCCACTTTTTCAAACCCACAGTTTAGTAAATATACCCCTAAGACTCGCCCATTAAATGAATTAAAAAATAAATAAAACAAACAAAAACTATTTTAAAATGAACTTTATTTGAAGACTCAAGGATCCCCAAACCTATGACTTTTAGCATTTTAAGGACCCAGACCATTATATTAGGACATCTGAGTGGCCAAATTTGCCAAGGATCCCAGTCTTGGTAGGGACTAATGAGGGGAAATGGGAAAAACCCAATGTTTTTCACCATAGAGATGGTAGCATCAGGGCTAGTTGAGATTCCAGGGTGGTGTGTACACTGCCCAGCTTTAAATGTATTATTATATTTTCTTTAAACACTTGAACTCGGATTTCAAGATTAATATTGGGAACAGGGGAGGGAGATTTTTTGCCACAATTGAGCCAAAAAGTGGCAAATATAATTTTGGATTTCCATAAAACCTAGCAAGCTAAATGTCTTTAACTATACTGTTTCACATTGAATATAAGGAAGATTTCAAAACAAAAATACTACTACTACTCTGATCATTAATCTGTGAAATTCATCCCTGCAATCTGTGTTTAAAAGTATGTTCCAGGAAATTGTTATCTGTTTAAACATAGGTTGGGCCAGTCTTTTATTGATGCCTAATTTATGATAGGTATCTGGCCTCCTCTAGCCTATGAAACAAATGTTTTCTTTTCCTTTGAATAGCTGACCAATTAGCACATCTGTAGAGTATTGCTAAATTAGCCTGACTACATCTTAGCCTCAGTCTATGGGGAGACGTATGTGATTTCTTCATGAAGTGGGATTTTCTCACAAAGTGGACGAAAATGCACAGTTAGACAACACAGTTGGACAAACATTGGACTACATTTGACTTGATTTTACTTCCAGCAATAAGCAACATCTGCCACAGCCTATTGCTGCATTACTTGTCTTTCTATATGGGACACTGCAAAGAGGTAAAACCCCCTAACTTTTTGGCTTTAACGCCTTTTATCACAATGTGGAACAAAATGCTTTTCTTGGTCTCTTTTCATGGCATGATCTTTAAAACTGTCATCTTTCACCCCTTCACCAACACAAACATTTGTTCATATTGCACCTGCATTACTCCACTCACCTCTAGTCAACACCCATGAACTGCTGTCCTATTTATTATCTCTAACAAGTACAACCTCCACCTGTCGCCAGAAAATAAAAAGTCACACATCTTACAATCCCCTTGCCTATCTTTCTCTTACTCTGCTTCTATTAGCTGGTGATATATCACCTAATCCAGGTCCCCACACTCCTCACACACACACACATATACATAAGAGCACCGTTCTATAGCAAACCTCAAACACATCACCTGTCTCCCCTCTCTTCCAAAGTCCTTTAAATGTGCCCTTTGGAATGCACGCTCTGTTTGCAACAAACTTACCTCCATTCATGATCTCTTCCTCTCAAAAAACCTCAATCTTCTGGCAATAACAGAAACATGGCTCATGCAATCAGACACTGCCTCACCTGCAGCACTTTCACATGGTGGCCTCCACTTCACCCACACCTCCAGACCTGAAGGCAGACAAGGAGGTGGGGTTGGACTACTTCTCTCCCCACAGTGCACGTTTACAGTTCTACCAAATGTCCCATCACTCACGTTCACATCTTTTGAAGTACATGCTATTCGCATTTTTAATCCACTCTCTCTACGTGTTGCAGTGATCTATCGTCTCCCTGGAGCACACCAACATTTTATTGAGGATTTCTCTGCATGGCTCCCTCACTTCTTATTTTCAGACATCCCCACCATCATCATGGGTGATTTCAACATCCCCATTGATAACCCACCTTCCAAAGCTGCTTCCAAACTACTCTCTCTAACCTCCTAACTTGACCTCTCCCAGTGGATTGAATCATCTACTCATAAGGATGGCCACTGCCTTGATCTTGTTTTCTCTAGACTATGCTCAGTTTCTAACTTTCTTAACACACCCTTCCCTTTCTCGGATCATCACCATATCAGCTACTCACTCACCCCCACTGCTCTAACCTCTCTACTGTCTAACTCTACCAAGCCTCCTCATACCCGCATAAATTTGAATTCTATTAATCTTCAACAATTTTTCACCTCTCTCCAACACCTTCTTTCCCCTATCTCTACATTCTCATCCCCTGAGATGGCAGTACCCCATTTTCACCAAACCTTAGAAACGGCCCTTGATCAAGTGGCTCCAGCGACACTACATACTACACGTCGACTTCGATGTCAACCGTGGCACACTAAAGCAACACAAAATCTTCAAAAACTGTGCCGTAAAGCAGAACGTCACTGGCGTAAATCTCGCACCTCTAATGACTTCTTCACATATACTTCTGTCTACCACTCCTATCGAAATGCTCTGGACACTGCAAAACAAACATACTTCCAATCTCTTATCTATGCTCAGGCTTCTAACCCCAAATGCCTCTTCAATACATTTAAATATCTTCTCAACCCTCCCACCCCGAAACGTCCATCTACTATCAGTGCTCAGGATCTTGCTTCCTACTTCAAGGACAAGATTGACATGATCAGACTAGAAATGGTATCCTCTTCCTTGACAAGCAATCGGCTCAATTCCTTCCCACTACCCTCTGACACCCTCTCTTCATTTGACCCCACAAATGAAGAGGAAATTTCTACGCTCTTCTTATCTTCCTACTCTACCTCCTGTCCTCTTGATCCTATTCCCTCGCAAATTGGTAGATCCCTGTCTTCTGTGCTCATTTCACCTCTAACTCAAATCTGTAATCTCTCGCTCTCCACTGGCATCTTTCCATCACTATACAAGCATGCAGTGATTACTCCTATTCTAAAAAAACAAGATTCCGACCCAAACTCTCTATCAAATTACCGTCCCATCTCTCAGCTGCCGTGCAACTCCAAGCTTCTAGAGCGACTTGCCTACACTCGCCTCACACGCTTTATCTCCGCTAACAACCTGTTGGATCCTCTTCAGTCTGGCTTTCGTTCTCAACACTCCACAGAGACTGCGTTGACCAAGGTTGTCAATGATCTGATCACTGCTAAAACTAAACGCCTTTACTCTCTCCTAATTCTCCTGGATCTCTCGGCTGCATTTGACACCGTTGACCACTCTTCTCCTACAAATGCTGCAATCTCTAGGTCTTCAAGACACTTTTCTATCCTGGTTCTCATCCTACCTTTCTAATCGCTTTTTCACTGTTAATTTCTCTGGAGCCACCTCTGCTCCGCTTCCCCTATCAGTTGGAGTACCACAAGGCTCAGTGCTAGGTCCTCTGCTGTTCTCTATCTATACCACTTCTCTTGGCAATCTAATAAGTTCCTTTAGATTTCAGTATCATCTCTATGCGGCTGATACCCAAATCTATCTATCCTCTCCTGATCTCTCGACATCTGTGTTGTCCCGTGTAACTGACTGTCTTTCTGCCATTTCATCTTGGATGTCCTCTCGCCAACTCAAACTTAATCTTTCTAAAACAGAGTTAATAATATTCCCACCCACCAACAAGAGCATACCTGACATTTCTATCTGTGTTGATAACATGACCATAAATCCCAGCCCACAAGCTCGCTGCCTCGGTGTAATCCTTGACTCACACCTATCCTTTGTTCCCTACATTGACTCTATATCTAAATCCTGCTACATACATCTAAAGAACATTTCCAGAATTCGCACATATCTCACGCAAGACACTGCAAAAACCTTAATTCATGCACTCATCATCTCCTGCATTGACTATTGCAATTCCCTCCTTGCTGGTCTTCCCAAAAACAGACTCAAACCTCTACAATCTATTTTGCACGCTGCGGCAAGACTGATTTTCCTTGCAAATCGTTCTTCCTCTGTTGAATCACTCTGTATGTTTCTACACTGGCTGCCTGTTTTGTACCGAATCCAATATAAAATACTTTTACTAACCTACAAGGCCATCAACAAAGCTGCACCAACATACATCTCCTCTCTTGTCTCAAAATATCTCCCAACTTGACAACTCCGTTTAACACAAGATCTGCGTCTCTCATCCACCCTCATTACATCCTCCCATTCCCAGTTACAGGACTTTTTTCGGGCTGCACCCACTCTGTGGAATTCTCTCCCTCGCACAGTAAGATTCTCCTCCGGTCTACAAACTTTCAAGCGTTCTCTGAAAACCTACCTCTTCAGACAAGCTTATAATATTCCTCGGCCACCCTCTTAACCTCGCTACCTTTAGCCTGTTACACAGTTTCACTCGGGACGGCTGCCCCCTGACCAACATTGTTGTGTGACGGGTTCATTTAGTTTATGAGTCACTTTTACCTTTGCAGTCTGGCTGGACCAAAATGCAAAATGTAGACTTAACCTCATGTGTCAATCTCCCATTGTCCCATAGATTGTAAGCTTGCGAGCAGGGCCTTCTCACCTCTTTGTCTGTTTTACCCAGTTTGTTCATTAGTTTATTATGTTTGTCCCCAATTGTAAAGCGCTACGGAATATGTTGGCGCTATATAAATAAATGATTATGATGATGATGATGATGATGATCCTCTACTACTTCACAAGCAATGGCTGTACTGTATCTTGACAAAGCTTTGTGTATACCAGACATCAAGAAAACAGATGTCAGCACTTGTTTGCTAAAATGTTTGGAAGTTATTAAGCATATGAGCTTACTGTAGATAGCCCACACCAATATTGAATGAAATCAATTTGTTTACAAATAGAGCAACGTAGATGGCCAGAGTCATTAAGGCATGTAAAAGGAATGTATTGTGTGTTTTTTTTAAAAAAGCATGTGAATCGGGCATACATACATCTGTTTTCAACAAAGAGCGAATGTAAAGGTTCAGATGAATACAGGTCTTGGCACACTCTGCTCTAACAAACAGTACACTGCAGGCATTTCCAATACAAATGTGGAATATAAAGTCACAAAAGTATGCACAGAAAAAAAAAATCAATTAATGTCACCTGTTAAAAGACAAACATTTAAAAAAATGCTTTTACCCATTTTTTTAAAAAAATGCATTTAGTAGGATGTTGTGAATGTCTACTGTACGCAAAATTAATTTTTACAGTTGCTCTTGATTGCAATCACATGTTCTAGCATGCATACACGACCATCATCAATAGTATTTTACATTTACACCAGACCTTTAGGCTGTGCAAGTGATATGACTGAAAAACATGTACATTTGAAATACCCAAAGCTTGAATCAGACACTTCTGCGGGCACTCAAGCTTGGCACTCCCTTACTGTACATTGACTACATGCATACACCTATCCCCCTCTCTGATCCTGTTGTACAATGACAGCTACTTACATGTGTACTTGTATTATGCTTAATTGGGCTTTCTCTTGTGTTTTTGTATGATTATAATGTTGATTTTCCACTTTTTGTATTTATATTTTATTTATTGTACCCTTGTACTTTTGGCTGTACAGCACTGCAGAATCTGTGGTTTATCAATAAGAATGACGACAAAAATTAGTGACTTCGATCTTGAGACTGTTTCCTGTCTGATGGTCCATGAAGTAGATGCAGACAGAATGATAGCAAAACAAACTAGCCAAGGTCAAGGACTAGAGAAAGTAGTATATTAGAAGACATAAGCTGAGGTCAAGTATGGAGAGGCCAGAATGATCAAGGCCATTTGCAAGGTCAGGATTGGAGTGGGCAGAAATGGTCAAGGGTTGGAAAAAACTGGGTCATCAAGCAGGCAAAAGCTCAACAGCAAAATAACACAGAGAGAGGAGTTCTCACAGCTAATGCAAAGTAATAATATGATAGACAATGAGTGCTGAGAACAGCTGCCTTAAATAGAAGGAATGCAGGTGTAGGCACCCATTATAAAAACTGTAACAGAGAAAGAGACCAATGCATGATATCATCATGTTGTGAAGGCACACACCCCTGAATGATGATCCTGGGAATAGAAATGGTGACACAGCTGAACTAAGAGGAAGGTCTGAGCACCTAATACGGGTAAGTTACACAGAATATACAGGCAGCAATAACTAAAAGGATAATACCACCATAAAAAAATAATTACCCCCAAGTAGCACAACTGTGAGTGTCTCATATAAAGGAGCCCCAGAGTTCACTTTATGCCAAAGGTACTTCCACTGTCAGAGATGGCAGTGCAAGTATCACTGTCTTAAGTTCTCACAAAGACACTATACAGAGCCACAGTCTTATCCAAAGAGCACCTTTGTCAAACACTAACACAGCGCTGTATTGCATTTCAATTCTTCTGAATTATAAACTTTAGGCGGAACAATGTTGGATTGGTTTGTGAGCAGAAGTTGTTCATAGTCA
The DNA here is from genome assembly GCF_038048845.1 of Mixophyes fleayi. NCBI lineage: Eukaryota > Metazoa > Chordata > Amphibia > Anura > Limnodynastidae > Mixophyes > Mixophyes fleayi. The sequence goes on along the minus strand of NC_134403.1, from coordinate 213,246,484 downwards.
GGAGTGCACTGGCCATAGGACTTACAGGGATATATCCCAGTAGGCCATTGACCCCCATAGCATTATGGGTCCATTTGGGGCAGGAAGATCTGGTCTGGTCTATGCAATTAATTGGACTGACATCTGGACTGCACGCTGTCTGTTGCTTTACAGAGGTAATGTGCGGCCATTTAAACAGGCAGCACTGCCTATTGGTGAGTGTTTATGTATCCCCACCCCAGCCTCCTCGCCTTCCTCCCAGCGGCTTCCTTCTTTGACTGGGACTTTGCATTCCACAGCTTCAGCACAAGCAAGAAGGCTGAATGCATCATTTAATGTAAGTAGCTTCTGTTCTCCTCCTCTGACCTCCCTTTGTGTGTATGCCTCTGCCCCCCTTTGTGTGTGTTCCTTTATCTCTCCTTTATGTGTATCCGCCTATGTCCTCCACTTTGTGTGTGTCTGCCTCTATTCTCCACTTTGTGTGTGCGCCCGTGTTTCCCCTTTGTGTGTATACCTCTGTTCCTGCTTGGTGTGTGCATCTCTTATCCAGTTTCGTGTGTGCGCCTCTGTTTCCTCTTTGTACGTGTGTGCCTCTATCCTAGTTTTGGTTTTGCAAAACCGCCCTTGCGTGTTTTGGTTTTGTTTGGTTTCGTTTTGCTATTTTTGAAAAAAATACAATTTTTTGGGTCTAAAATAACCTAATTTAGTGCTCCACCAGTTTCTTAGATAAGTGAGGTAATTCTAAAGCTAAGAAATTATGGAAAAAACAGTTTAATCCCTGGTAGGCCGTCCTTAATTCGAACACTTGTCTGCAAATTATACAGACAAACCTGGTTGTCTACCTCCTCCATCTTTGATTATTGGCAATGTAGCCATCGTCTTTGGGTGTATATTACACCCTCCACTTGTAGTTGAATATTAAAAAAGCAGCCTGCACAGACTGTGGAACTAGAAAGTAAAATTAAAGGGACCACGGTAGTTTGGTGGCTATCTATGCATCCCCCTTCCCCGCCCCCTCCACTTGTAGTTGAATATAAAAAAAGCAGCCTGCATAGACTGTGGAACTAGAAATTTGAATATACAAATGGACAAAGGCAGTTTGGTATCTGTCTGCATCAGACCCCCCCCTCCCATCCACTTGTAGTAAAAATAGAAAAAAAAGCAGCCTGTATAGACTGTAGAACTAGAAATTTGAATATAGAAAGAAATGGACAAAGGCAGTTTGGTATCTGTCGGCATCAGATCCTCTCTCCACTAGGAGTAAAATAGAAAACTATTTAGCCGTTATATAATCTAGAATATAAATAGAAATTGAGAAAGACAATTTGGTATCTGTCTGCATCATAATCATCAACATCCTCATTAGCGCCCTCGTCACCTCCACAAATCTCCCCCTCATCCTCTTCTATTTCCAAAGTGGCATCCTCAATTGGTGTATCATCAGCTACACTCGGGCTGTTCAGGCACAAATCAGCAGAACTGCTGAAAGGGCCCTTCTTTATGGGTACACGAACAGAATGCTCACGATTAGACATCCCACTGTTGGATGGACTCTCACAGGGATTGGTGTCATTTCTGATTCAGAGCAAACATTATCCTCTAATGCCTTACTGTTATCTTGCAGCTCGGCTTTGACACGTAACAGTAGTTGTGCACCACTTGTAGGCTCGGTAACATTTTTGGATCTGCCACTAATAGCCAAAGGTGAAGGCCTCATTCTCTCTTTGCCATTGCGTGTGTAGAACGGCATGTTGGCAAAAAAATTTTTATCGGCACTTAACTTTTGCTCAGTTACACTTCTTTTTCGCTTCAACACATTAAATTTTTTGGGGGTTTTGGTTTTTTGGACTGATTTCGAAACACTGTGTAGTTTGATATCGCCTTGCCCAGATGACGTACTGGGAACACTAACATCAGGACTGGTGACAGAACCTGGTTTCTCATTCTGATCATATGTGGACTGCTTTACATCCATTCTGAGCGCAAAGCACTTGTAGTTCTAAAAATTATTTGGTAGATACTGCTGACAGATATGACATTTGACAGCCAGAAATATTTATGCACAATTATGGGGGACACCCCAAAAGCACTGGGGAGTGCTAAAAAATATTTGGTAGATACTGCTGACAGATAGTAATTTTGACAGCCAGAAATATTTATGCACAATTATGGGGGACACCCCAAAAGCACTGGGGAGTGCCAAATATTAAAAAAATAAAAAATAAACCTCTATCCTCCTCTCTTCTCTAGCGATTTTTGTTACAGCAATTGGAATAAGAATATTGTATTCTCTGTCCCTGCTCTAATCAGCCTCTGACTACACCTTGCTCTCTCCCTCTGTCAAATGGTGATGGATTGCTGTGGAGGCGTGTATTTATCATCTTGAAGTATCGCGAGAACCGAGCCACGAGATCCGACAACGTCACGATGACATTCGGCCTCGATTTGGATTCGGAGCGGGCGGGAGAGTACCGAGCTACTCTGCTCTGTACTCGGATACAAGTTCCCAATCTGCCCCTGTTCATAGACCCAAAAAGTAACACTGTGCATATTATCCAATTCTACAGATATTTTGTTTTACCTTAGAGCAGCGTCGGACTGGGCCGCCGGTGGACCGGGAAATCCACCGGTAGGCCCTGATGGCAGATAGCTCCGCCCTCCTCCGTGGTGGGGCGGGGCTAAAAAAATGATTCTTGTGTCGGTGGGGGCCGGGAGCCAGGTGCCGCGCGGCGGGGTCAGCGTGGCAGTGGGTGGCTGGCCCCTCCTCAGGGACCAGTCACTTTCGCTAAACAGGAAACAGGAAGTAGCGTGCGTTCCACCGTGGAACGCACGTTACTTCCTGTTTTGCTTTTGATCGCACAGCAAGCATGTGAGATGCAGCAATAAGGTAAGTGTGAATGAAAGATGGCCCTGCTATTTGTGTGAGAGACAGGGGAGGGGGGCCTGCTATTTGTGTGAGAGACAGGGGAGGGGGGCCTGCTATTTGTGTGAGAGACAGGGGAGGGGGGCCCTGCTATACTGTGTGAGAGACAGGGGACGGGGGTGCCCTGCTATTTGTGTGAGAGACAGCGGAGGGGGGCCTGCTATTTGTGTGGGAGACAGGGGAGGGGGGCCTGCTATACTGTGTGAGAGACAGGGGAGGGGGGCCCTGCTATACTGTGTGAGAGACAGGGGAGGGGGGGCCTGCTATACTGTGTGAGAGACAGGGGACGGGGGTGCCCTGCTATTTGTGTGAGAGACAGGGGAGGGGGGCCTGCTATACTGTGTGAGAGACAGGGGAGGGGGGGCCTGCTATACTGTGTGAGAGACAGGGGAGGGGGGGCCTGCTATTTGTGTGAGTGACAGGGGAGGGGGGCCCTGCTATACTGTGTGAGAGACAGGGGAGGGGGGGCCTGCTATTTGTGTGAGTGACAGGGGAGGGGGGGCCTGCTATACTGTGTGAATGAAATGGGAGGGGGGGGCCACAATATGGTGTGAATGAAAGGAGTGTGGGCTGCTATAATGAGGGAATGTTTTTTTTAATATAATGTGTGATATGAGGGAAAGGAGTGGGGTTGCCTTAATAGTACATGGGTAGGAGATAGGCTATTAATTTAATGGTGGAGTTTAGGTGGGGGCTAATTATTTAATGGGAGCTATTTTATTTGTGGGGTGATGGTGGGGCAATTTAATTTATTTTGGTGGGCTATTTAATTTAAGAGTGGGGCCTATTAAATTAAGATGGGGTGACAGACCTTTAATTTAATCCTGGGGTGGTTTAGGTGCTATTGATTGAATGTGGGGCTGAGTTTGAGGAGCACGAGGTCTATTTATTAAATGTGAATATGAATTATTTAATGGCAGTGCCTGTTGTGGGAAATAGGTATATGTATTATATGTAAATGATATTCATTTATTGCTGGGGCTGTTTGGAGGGAGGGAAATAGAGTATTCTCACTTAATAAATAAACCTATCTTTAATGTTGGGGCTGGAGGAAGGCCTAAGTATTAATTGTGGGTGCTATAGATTTTACGCCGGGGCTGGTTGGAATTTTCTAAATGTACCCATTTTTTTTTCAAAATAGGGCACCCAACATTCCGGGATCCAGACAAGTCGCAACTTAAGAAACCAGCAGCCACAGGTGGTGACAAGAACAGGTAGGACAGTCTGTCAAATGTTCTGATTCTAGTGGGACAATCCAGATTTTTGGTGACTGTTCTACCCAATCTAAGGGGGAGGTCAAGACTGTGTACTCTTTATATACACACTGCATTCTTTATATACTACACTATGATGCTAGCTGTCCTTCATGGGCTGACCACTCCCCCCTCTAGTGTCAGGCCACGCCTCTATGATGCTGGCCACACCCCCTCTGGTGGGCCCCTAGCTTTGCAGTCCCCCGGTGGGCCCTTCATGCCCCAGTCCGACACTGCCTTAGAGTATATATTTGTAAAAAATAGACATACTTAACATATTTGTTCAATATTACTAAAACAGCTATAAATGGCATGTAAATTATATAGAATCTACAAACCTGATGTCACTACGTCAATCTGGAAAGCAGTTTAATAGTATAAAAACGTTTATAACCTTCTTTACTGTATTTTTTTCCTTTAGGTTTTGTTAATTGACAGTGAGAGAGAAAAAAAAAAATTACAATCAAACAATATTGAAGAAACTGTATACAGTGGGATATAAAAAAAATGTAATATCAGCGATAAAATAATTGAGCCAGAGAATCCAGGAAATATCAAATGAATTTTACGAATTATTTAGAAACCATGGGATATGTTCCATTTTAAAGGCACACCATACTCTATTAATAACAGTTTGGACAGAAGGTGGGTCTTTGGATTTCCATATAGTAGGTAATTGAGAAGACGTAGCACTAAGGATATGCCAAATTATTTTATTGCGGTTTTTGTTAATACACGGGATCAGGAATGGTAGAAGAACAAATTCTGGTGAAAGAGGACTGTTTATGGATTTATTAAAAATGTCACTAATTTAAGGCAAGTAAACCAACTCTAGGCGAAATTACCTAATTGAGAACAACTTCTCTAACAACAGACAAACGAAGAAGGGGAATAATATATGAGTCCTGAAGGGAACTATCTATAATAGCAATTTTGGAGTGTTCTTTAGTTTTAGATAGATTTTGATTCTTCGAGAGAGCTTGCCACTTAGCAACAGCTATTGGGTGGTAACAGCCTCCCAAAGAACACTAACATGAAAAAATTAGAAACAAAGTTTTATTTATGTGTCACAGAGTTCTAAGCACGGGGTCATGTAATCGGCAGAACCAACTGACCAGTGCCGTAACTAGACATTTTAGTGCCCTGGGCGAGACAAGGCACCGGCGCCCCCCATCTAAGTGGGAGTGGCATTTGACAAGTGGGTGTGGCCAACCTAATGTGGGGGTGTGGCTAGCACCTTACTGAAAGAATTCTGTTACACATATTTGCAAATGCATGAGATATATATATATATATATATATAATATATATATATATATATATATATATATATATATATATACCAATGGGACACCACAGTCCCCATTGAGTATTATGGGGACTGCTGGATTGTGCGATAATTTGCTTAATGAGGAAGATATCTCCGATATCTCCTGTTAGACTTTTGTTAAATGGCCACATTACTTAAAAATGTCTAAGCCATTCAGAAAAATCCATTTCGCATAGTTTAGGGCTCTGTGATTGTACAATTCATTATCCTTTATTGGATATTAATTACATATTACTTCAAATGTTTGGTTAAATTCAACTTACATAATGTACAATTCTGTCCAGAAAAAAAACATACATAGAACACAATTGTATACATTTATAAGTCTCTGTAATATTATGCACCACATGAAATGAAAGTTATTTCTTATCAGTGTTCAGCACTGAGGCAAACATGTGAAATGGTTAAAAGATGACAACCAGTTAAAATTCACAAAGCTTCTATTTATAAACAATGTCCTGAATGAACATTCCTCCTAATGTTTGTAAATCCTGAATATTGGCATAGGTGTCCAGGAATAGTGGAAACGTTCACTTACAGTTAGTGGCAGTATATCCCTTTCCGTGTCCGGTTTCTATCTGCAGAGCTTGTTACCTCTCCTATATAAATTGGAGGGTGATTAACTCCTGGATCTGGCGTGACTGCAGCATTCCATCCAGCTTCTGAAAGGGACTAATACACACGGACGTCATGAGAGAGAGAGAGATTAACTTTCCGCAGTGGAACGCATGTGCGTTCCACCGACAGGAAGTTCGGCATTTGGAACGCAAAAGCGTTCCAAATGCCGAACTTCCTGTCGGTGGAACGCACATGCGTTCCACTGCGGAAAGTTAATCTCTCTCTTTCTCATGACGTTCGTGTGTGGACGGTAAAAAGGCAGAAAATAGGGCTAGGTAGCGGGCGGCTGCTGCGCCCCCTTGGGTTTGCGCTCGGGGCGACAGCACCGTCCGCACCACCCTAGTTACGGCTCTGCAACTGACTAGTCTATCAGATTTTCTGTTAACAGAGAATATGTAGGACACTATGTCAGTAGCTGTAACTGATCATAGCATTTTTGCTCCTCTACCCGCTTTTATGAAGAAATGTCATGCTGTAAAGCGCACATTACCATAAGAGGGAGTTTCCTCTTACTCCGAAGAGGCTCCCCCTATTTAAAATCCAGGGAAGTATCAGCAGGGACCCCTGGAGTTCTCACTTTCATCTCACTCAGAGGAAGTTTCAGCAAGAAATCACCTCAGCTCTTTTCAGGGCAAACATCAGGATAAATGAATGAGGCACACACAGCAGGTTCCAATAAGTAAGGGTGTGTTGAGTTTGTCACAAAATAAATAAATGTAAGCTCATTCTAGCAAATCAATATTGCTTAGCACGCCCATAGCAAGCATGCCAAATTTGCTCTTACATAACACTATACCTGCATGATGGCTTCTACATCATTTTCTTTTACCAAAACCAGATATGGTTCCTAAAATCCCAGTGGCAGGACTAGACATACCAATGGAAATTAATGACTTTTGGTTTGTCAATCAACCCTTACATGTTCACAAAAATAATGAAGATTATTATCTCTTACTTCAGAGGTGTGCTCTATCTAATATACATAGACAATATAGTATAAGTCCAATATCCTGTAACTCCATCCAGAACATCAGTGCCTCAGTGCTCACAGTGACCTATCTGCCTACTACAAAACATAAGGATCACATAAATGGGGAAATGTCCATCCTCACACCATCCCTGTCCTAGCATTTTGTCCTGGATACTACCTACCTCTATCTGTTCCCCAGAGAGTGTCAGCGCTTTGGAATTAGTGGCGCTGTATAAATAAATAAATGATGATGATAAAAGTGGTGGTCAGCTCCACTTTACTACAAGGAGATGTAATTTCACCTGGGAAGCATTCTTAGACTAAAATGTCCTTGCTCACATATAACATTAACAGACCGGGGGCCCGATTCATTAAGGCTGCAAAACGATCACAAATGGCATTTTTTTGGAAATGTGCGTAATTCGGGCATGAAGAAACATCTCTTTTTGAATACGGGTCTAGGTACGCTCCGCCGTGACAGTCAATATACTGCAGGATACATCCAATACATGTGTGGAAAATAAAGTCCTAGCAGAACGCACAGAAAAAAGAAAACATTCAGTTAATGTCACCTCTTAACATTAATGAAAATACATTTTAAAAAAAATATGTCCCTCCCCATAAATTACATTTATTGGGATGTTACTAATGTCTACTATGCATAATATACAAAATTCATATTTACAGTTGCTGTTGATTGCACATGTTCTAGCATGCATACGCCACCATCATCACTATCACTTGGCATTTACACCAGACCTTTAACTGGTGCAAGTGGTAGGACAGAGAAACACATACCTTTGAAATGCCCAAAGCTTGAATCGGGTGCTTCTACATTCGCTCGAGCTTGGCACACTTTTATTGTACATTGACTTCATGCATATGCCCATTCCTCTTCTCATTTTGTCCAAGAAATTGTAGGCTTCCGCAAGGGTCCTTTGCGCTCAAAGATAATTTTGATGTTCTTGTGTTCACTAGCGAATGGGTCAGTTCTGGGCATTTGCAGAATGATTTAACACAAAATATGGCAAGTATTGGCATTTACATTCCTGAATAAAATCAGGCCCCAGGTGTGAAAGGAATTCTGCAGTTGGCTGAACTTTGCCCTTCTACCTCCATGCTCATTAATAAATCTCACCATATCAGTTTATTAGGACTAAGAACAGCCATGTTGGCTCTCCATGCTTTAGTCCCTACTCCATGCTTTAGTCCCTACTCAGTTTTGGACATTCTCCTTCTTATTTCAATTGGACAACTAACAGCTTTGCCTTACATAAACCTAATGGGAAGCATAAAGTCCAGAACCAATTGCAGCCTAAGAGATCTGAAAATGGGCATTTCCAAGGCATACAATTAAATCAACAAAATACTTAGCAGTAGACGAGAAAAAGTTAGTGGATGCCTTGTCTCATCAGAAACTAACAGCTAAGACCTTCCAGAAAATTGTGTATGCCTATGGTAATCAACAAGTATATGTTTTTGCAATCCCCACCAATACTCAGAATCCAAATTTTGTGTCAATATGTGGTCCCAAGAAGCATGAAGGATGGAAGCATTGTCATTCCCATGGAATTTCTTATGGATTTCCTCCACTCTACCTCCTCTTGGAAGGTCTTCACAAAATCAGGTATATATATTATTGTTATATCTTCTCAGAGGTCCAAAGATTCCCTTGGATTTCCCATCAGAATGCTTCCAGGGAACAGAAGATCTCCTACAAAATCTGTCCCATTCCATGTGGATGGTGGAACTACTGGAATTCTAGCAAATCATTCCCTACCCGGAATTGATTAGAAGATTTCTTCAGTACATTTACCAGATCCAATTACCTCAGCATTTTACATGAAGTCAGTGCTTGACAGAAAGACCCCAACAGACACCCTCACCTTACCGGTGAGGTCAGTTAAGCTCTCGATTTCTCAACTAAAAAGGTTTATGAGGGATTGGCAACGTCCACAATCAGATAATACAGCATACTATTTCCTAACTTGTTGGAAAGGGTGACTATGGATGGCTAATAAAAGAGCAGTCACATTCCATGCCAATAGTGACCAATGACTCAAATATTTGGGATTTTGACATTCTATTGTCATCCTTAGAGTCCCTCTATAAACCTATTTACAGTTCACAGCCGTATACATGCATGAGCTTTCCCAATAACTCATTACATGATGAAAACTCTATAAAGCTGTACAACCCAACACTATAAGAATAAGGAATTTATCTGCCATGTCAAATTCCAGGAATGATACTTCACAATTTAAAAATTCACTCTATGCAAGGGTCCTACTTTAAGAATTACCAAGGCCGGGGGTACAGGTGTCTCATTATCAATTATAATGCATGCAGATTGTTGGTAAATAATACTACTGGAGACCAACGGACACAGACTGCAGTTCCTCAGAGCAACCACCAGGTACTGACTATTTTACCAACTAGCTTTTAGGTGACAAACCCTCCTGAAGAACAAAAATGGAGTTTGCAGATCTATGATCTATTTGTTCTAGCGAATAAGGGATTTCCACTTAGCAATAGCAGCTCTCCCACCCTCCCTATAGAATTAGTCTCTTTTTTGCTATGGAGATCAGGCTTTCAAGCAATCAATAAAGAAAATGGGGACCTCGCAGAAGGTTAACAAACAATTGAGATGCCACCTACCATACTGGAAGTGGCACCCTTAGGTTGATGCTCCTGACACAACATATTGACTCTATCCAGTTGCCATAATGTCATTACTGCCCTTGCCAGATGCTACTTTGATCTTGTACACATTAACCCACCTTTCCTTGAGGAATTAATTCACATGATTTAATGTTCAGTTTACAGAAATTTAATTTTCACGTCCTTGACTGCATTTTACTTTTGTTTTATGCCGATTTCCATCTTCAGTCTTCCAGAAAAACTGACTAGTTAAGCATGATGAATCATGGCAGCTGGTTCACTGATCACATGGCCCTGTGCTTAGAACTCTGACACACAAAAAATATTATGTTTCATATAATTTCATCTCAGCATGTACTTTAGGAGGCTGTCACCACCCACTAGCTGTTGCTAGGTGGCAATCCCTTGTTCCCTATGACCAACAGAGTTCGCAGATCATAGATTCCTGCGAACTCCCAGTTTCCATATTACAAAAACTATTTTCCTTGGAAATCGTGATACTCATCTAAGATTCCCATGATCATGCAACAAAAATGTTTTTCTGATGTGGGGGGCGCTATGAGTATTTTATAAATAGATTAAATAAGGTCTCTCAGAATTGAATGATGCATGCAAAGAAATTCTAGAGGTGAGCCAAAATATTTCTTATGGTTGAGGTAAATGGAATCCATAAAATTTCTTATTTGTAAATATTGGTAAAAAATGTTCTTTGCAGAAATGTTATCTCAAATGGAGATAATTCTGGTAGCGATTCTAATAAAGTAAAATCATGAAGGGTTCTAATTCCATTACACAACCATGCAGAGGAAGAACCAGGATTCATAACAGATGTAAAAGTTCGTAATTCCAAAGAGGGCAGAAAATAAATTATAAGTAGAATTTATTTAAATTAAGTTATCACTTGATCACAAAGCTTGTAGGACAATGCTATTGTTGGGATGGATTTAGTTATGAATGGTCTGAGGGATTTCAGAGGCCATAAACAGGAGGCACTTGATATCACATTTGATAGCTCTACTTCAAATTCAACCCATTTTTTTATGTACGTGGGAATGAATAATAATATTTCTTAAACTGCAGGCGACCCAAGCCACCATTTGCAGTATGCTAATACCGAGTTTTCCTTTTTACCTAGAGACATTTCCCATTCCATACAAACCTGAAAGTAAAGTAGATAAAGTAGATAAATATGTCTAAGGGATTCTGGGGGGTCTGAAATAAATACAACAATTTTGGAATTACACTCATGATAACAGTGAACACTCTTATAGACAAAAAATAGAAACAGTGACATGTCTATTTGGGTCCTACAATGCACCATACAACAAGCTGCGTCAATCTAGCATTACTATTTCTGAATTAGTAACTCAGCAATGGATTTATTCAGTATGCGGTGAGTATAATTAAAATCTGATGCCTGTGTTTTCACAGCTCAGTGAACATGTTAACACAAAACCAGTGGATTCCTGAAATGTCTCCTTTGGGAATAAATTAATTTTACACATATAACGGCTTACTGTAATATTTTAATTATGCTCATCAAAGGCAATTTTCAACTTTATCTATTAATGCTTCCCCTACGCGTGTTTGAAAACTCACAGTAGCGTGACAAAGGTAAACAATCACAAATCGACTTCACACTTCGCTGAATGTGCTTCTCATCTTTATTCACAGCTAAAGCAGGAGCATTCATTTTATTAACCAAAAACCTGTTCTCTACAGTAAAGTGCAACAGCACAAATGCAAGTGTGTATTGCAAAACCCATAAAATCTGATACCAAGGTCACTAATAGGCTTCCACCATGTCAATGCTCAGTCACATCTCTCTCTTTGAATTTCCATTTTTCAGTTACTGGTTTCTGGATAGAGTCTGACCCTGTGCTCGCATTCTGCCTCTTGGGCAGGCAGCATAGCCAGGAGGCCAAAACTAGTTGTATTTGTAAAATTAATGTTGCCTTCAAGCAAGAAAAGGTAAGAATGAAACGTTTTAATCAAAATTGGAAGGGATATATGTTTTCCTTCAATTGCTGTCACGTGCAGGGCACAAATTTCAGTTTGGTTATAAAAATGTGGAAAGGTACTTATATATAGTACAATGTATCCATATGAAAAAACTAATTACTTAAGATTGTCTAAAATTAATGTTTGTGGATATTGTTTTAAACTATTTAATAAGATTATACATATTGCTCTAATTAAGTAATCTAATTAACAACATCAATGGCACTTTAAATACATTAACGTAATTAATAACTCTTCTAACCCTATTAAAGCATCTAACATGTACTATTCTTCTGGTACAAAAATGTATTCTATTGCTTTATCTGTTATTTTCACTTTAATATACATTTATTCTGTAACAGTGCTTGATTTAAAAACAAATTGAGTTTTGTAAAGCTCTATTCTAAGGCTGGGTACATACTACAGAAAATTTCTCCGATGCCATATCAGTAAAAATTTTGCCAACTGAAAAAAATATCCTGATCAACATGCTAAATCATGTGTACACACTATACACGTTTTAAAAGATTTACTCTCAGATCTGTTTCTTCATCTGTCATAACCATTTACTGAGAAGATCATGACTCTGTAAACTCTATGGAGATCCTGATCGTGAGTGCATACACACCGCAAGATTGAGAAAACATTTTCCATTGTTGGTCAAGATTTTTAGTCTAAAACTTAAATGAATGATACGATGACATTTGGAACGATAATCACTCATTACTGCAGTGTACACACTAATGCAATATAGGGCTGAACAATCGTTTATCGTTTGATTGGCACAATAATCAGCCTGTAGTGTGTACCCAGCCTAACACATTCACTATTCGAAGATTATTAGTGGCTATGAAAAAGTCTACAACGGGCAGGCGAAATGCGTTGCCTGCATTGGTAGTGCTTAATGAGGATACCGCAATTAATTTGCTAATACACTTTTCTTTCAAGTGGAACATTATACCAGTGGCTGCTGTTTGTGCACAGACAGCTGAGCTGCTGTGCTCACTAAAATCAGATGGCCACCTGTGTCTCTACGGAGCAGACATGCAGCTTGTTGACAGGGAGACGTTACAGAGTTATATAATTTTGAATTAGATTTGACATCTAATTTTCCACTTGAACTGTGTTGGTATGAGGCCGAGTTTAACACACATTGAAATCTTATTATTAATCTTATAATTTTATTGAACAAATACACGCTGTTCTCCTATACGGAGTAACTTACACTGTCCCAAAATGCAACTAGGATATTGTCCAGAACTTTGGGAAAAGGAAACACTACTTACAAGTGGATATCATGCCTCCACTGGGACCAAGATTACTCTGTCTACACAGCTTTGTTTATGGCCTTAGGGAAAAAAGACTTCTATAGATAATATAGGAACAGTTTAGATTCCTATTGTCATTTAGCCCCAGGCATTAGCATTTTATGAATTAGACTTGATATATGCTGTGTTTGACTTTTTATTATATGTGTGTATACCTATATCTATATTGATTGCTATCTCTTTGATACTGCTATTATTTAATTGTGGCATTTTTATCTAATTTTTAGATTTATTTTATGTATTATTTTTAGAGGATTTTAATTAAATTTGCTTTTTTAATTAATCTCCTACTCATATAAATTAATGATAACTCACAAGCTTATTTAGGTTGTTTTTATGTGTATGTAACTTAAGATATTTTGATAAGACTTATTTCTGCACTGTTCAATACCATGTTTAAAAATTACTACTTGGTAAAACAAAACAAATAGTAGAGCATTTTTTTTCATAATCATTTTGTCACAATGAAAAATATTTAATTGATGTTCAATTGGTGTTTATGGGACTTATTTATGAACTAGAAGCAATGCAACATCCGTTACATATATTCAAGCCAGCTAGTCATGTGACTTGGTCCCAAAATCTGTGTCAAATGGTGGGTCCATGTGAGTTAGCTGCTTTGCAATGGTTTCAGAGTGGGTGTGAACAATATTTTCCACAGTTGCCAATGTAATTTTGCCTTAAAGATTCCCAGGCCAACCCCAAGCATACAGGAGAATGAATTGATCATCATTGTCCAAGCTCTAATTATTCTGTGACATGTAAATTTGCAAAGTTAATGTGGAATGCCAAATGGCAAGGCAAAAGCAGAACTCAAAGACTGAATTGCCGGAACTTGACACTTTGGAAAAGGACCTGTTCCACTACAAAACTTTGATTTGTGTGAAATTTCACAACTATTTCACTCATCTGTATTTCAGAGTAAATATTTTCATTTTTGAAGTTTAGTTTCATTTAAAATGTGCACTGAAGTCAGCCACATAGATCCTGATTCATTAAGAAATGTAAATGCTGGGGCGTGCCTTGGACGCCATCGGCAGAGGACGCGTGACTGGCGAACTCCGGGAAACTGTGCCCTAATCCATTTATATCGGGACTCCCGGAACCCAAAATGCTATCTATAGACCCCTCTGCGTACCAGTGTGCCAAGGGCACACCTAGAACATTATTGGCGAGGCAGTAGCTGGTGGTGAGAGGAGTGGGGTCTACTGTGCACCGGACCAGACAAAGTGTTAAGCCCTGAATACATCTATTAGCGTCTCCTCCTACAATCCTTTTGCATCTTTCAATTATGCTTAAGTTACCTATGTCCATGGCGTGATTGCTGTGGGTCCCTCTACCCATGTCACCCTAAATATTAGTCTCTGACTAAACCATCTTCAATGTCAACCGTGCAAAGCTAATGCTATCTTATCAACATATCACTTAATATATTACGCACTTCCGCGTAATGGGTGTCTTGGATAGTTTATCTCTAATTGCTGTTTCTTTTGAATGATGTCGGAATGGCTCCAAAAAAAAATGCGAAAGTCATCATGTCTGCTTCACCAGTTCACTAATTCAAACCACAGGTTACCACTCCAGACGCTGGTACCTCTTAGAGGTTAGCGACACCCAAGAGCAAGGCCTCCTCTGCTACTCCAGCTACCCTATCGGCTGGCCGACATGTGGTCTCTACTGACAACCCGTTTTTGGATGGCCCTATCACGATCAAGGCTATGCAGAACATGTTCTCCATGTTTATATCTGAAATATTATCAGAAATGAGATCGTCGATTAGGGAGATACAGCGGGAAGTAACAGAGTTGGGTGGTCGTACCAGACACATTGAAGATAAAATGGAAGAGCTGACGGCCTTGCATAATGACCTTATAACGGAGCATGAAACCTTGAGAGTAGAAGTTAACACACTTCAGGACAAAATTGCAGATATGGAGGATAGATCCAGATGGAATAACATCAAGATTCGGGGTATCCTAGACTCAATTACCTCAGATGAACTACTCCCATATGTAACGGATCTTTTCCGCAAACTATTGCCTGGAGCGACTGAACAAGACTTCATGATTAACCGCATACATAGGCTTCCTAGACCAAGATCTATGTCTACCTAAAGATACACTTATGAGAATCCACTTCTTCCAAATTAAAGAACATATGCTGAGAGCGGCTAGATCAGAGGATAACGCTGATCTCCTTTCAGAATCTTCAGATATTTCAAGACTTCTCTATGGCTACGATATCTAAACGGAGATCCTTTCAAGCAAGAGACCAAGACATCCTATACAGATTGGGATTTCCTGTCAAGTTAATCAAGTTAATCATCAGGATAAATAACTTGAAAACCTGGAGTATCCCTGTTCAGGAGCTTGTCTCCGCTCCCAGGTCTCGCATGAGACAAGACTGGTCGAAATGAGTCTTTTAGTGGGCTTAAATAGTTTTGAACTTTCCCTATTTCAGTAAATACTCTGGAAGCCCTACATCACCATGGTCTTCGAGACACTGATTGTGCGGTTACTCAAGCAAGTCCTTCAGTTTTCAAGGGTCGATTTACCAGGGGTTATCCAGAGTTCTCTGACTACTCACATTTAAAAGTATCTTGTTGCTTTCGTTAAGTTATGTTAAATTCTGGTGTGTCTTTTTTCCTGGTTACGTTACTTACTGTACTGGAGGACACTGTGTTTCATCCCTGGATGGAAAAGAGACTAATACTTATTTATCCATAAGTTACGTTTAACGGTTAAGATACTATTTCTGCATTGTACCAATGTTTTATTGTTATGTTGTTTTAAGATACATGGAATTTAAACTTTTATACCTTTGCACTTTGGTTATATTCTCTTTGATATGGTTGAATTTTAGATTCTTTAAATTTGCAAAAATGTATTGGGTTGACATGGATGAGGTGAGCCACAATTGCCTCAACCCGCTCCTAGTTACTTATTTTGCTGGTTTCTCCCCCCTACCAACTTTAGACTCCGTGCCTCGAGAGTAGTGATAACAACTAGCAGAACGCTGGGTCAAGAACTCTAGTGAACTTAGCGAACTTCCCTAGCGGTTCCATTAGTAGTTCCCTCGTGACCTCCTGACTGGGGTAACTCACGAATTGTGAAGGAACCAACTTGGTTTCCCTCCCTCATGTGTACATTGTGGTTTAGAAGCAGAATTGTTAAATGTGTTCCCTCCCACTATGTACCCCTCTTACCCTCTCCTTTTTTTTTGTCCTTCCCTTACCTCCCATCCCTTTGTTCTAGTTTGTGTACCCCATAAATTTTGAAAAATTAAGAAAATACTATTGATGTTAAAAAAAGAAATGTAAATGCTGATATGTGGCATATTTTGTGTAAAATCGCTCTGCGCATGCCCAGAAATGAACCATGCCAGTGAACCCAGCAACATCCAATTCATATTTTAGCACAAAGGACACTTATGACAACATACAATTTTATGGGCAGAACAGGAAGGGAAGGGGCACTTGCATGTAGCCAATGTGTATTACAGGAGTGTCTAGCTCTAACACACCCATCCACGATTGGCCACACCCCTCCCGTTTTGATTGGCAGCGTCTTTGTAGCAATCAAAGTTAGCTTTATGCTGCTGGGGAAGGGGGGGGGGGGAGTGATTGCCCCGATCGAACCCCCCACAGGATCTGCCACTGGCAAAATCTGATTCAAGTTTTAGGCATCTCAGGGGACCGTGTTTTCTCCCATATTACTTTCAAAAGTTACAGGGCAAGGTGTAAGTGCCGATTACTAGTGATGATGACTGCGTATGCATGCTACATGTGTTTGCATTCAGGAGCAACTGAAAAATGCATTTTATGTACTGGTAGACATTAATAACATCCTGATAAAAGTATTTCATGTAAAAATAAAACAAAAACTTTTTTTATGCTTTGTCATTAATCATTATATTATATTTTTATTTATTAATACTTTTTCTCTCTGAATTCTTTGGTGACTTTATATTTTTTCAGTTCCACTTGTAGTTGAATGCAGACATGCATATGCCCGAATTACATGTATTTCTAAAAAGAAACGCAATTTATATACATTTTTAAATGAATCAGGCCCATAATGTCTAAAGTTTAATTAAAGTTATCAGAGGATTCATCATTGGCCTTTGGCAGCTAACATCTGTAAATAATTGAGATAATGTGGGAAAAGATTGTACTTACCCGTATTTCTCCAAATAAATAACGTCTACTTTATTTAGTATTTTATAGTTAATGCACTAATATTCACAAACATACCTTTGTATTAATTATGGCTCAGCTGAAGTTTACAATAACTACACTTGCTCGCCATTCATACAGACTCCCAATTGCTGAACACAGCAGAAAAGACAACAAAAACTAAATACAATTAGTTAAGATGAGCTGTTCAGATTTCTTCAAATCATAATTATATATATTATATATATATATATATATATATATATATATATATATATATATATATATATATATATCTCACCACTAATTCTGCAGCACTGTACAGAGAAGTAATTCACATCAGTCCCTGCCCCATTGGAGCTTACAGTCTAAATTCCCTAACATACACACAGACCGAGAGAGACTATGGGCAATTTAAGAGCAGCCAATTAACCTACCAATATGTTTTTGGAGTGTGGGAGGAAACCGAAGCAACCGGAGGAAGCCCACACAAACATGGGGAGAACATACAAACTCCAACAGATAAGGCCATAATAAGGGGCGGAGTTATAAAATAATTTCACCGGGGGCGATTTAGTGCCCGCCCCCCTTTTGACAGCTAAGGCTGCCTACTGCTGCACCGCTCTGATTGTTTTTAAAACATAATCAGAGCAGCTGGGCAGCATACTTTCCCTGCCTTTCTCTGCAGAACAGACCTGCACAAGCGATCCCCCCCGGATCCCCCACTGGCCATGTTTGGGAATTCATGACCCCAGTGCTGTGAGATAGAAGCGCTTACCACTAAGCCACCGTGCTGCCCACAACTCTTACGAAATCCAATGTTGGGGATCCTAGTGAAACCGTGTTGTGACTATTTCTCCCGCCAAACTCAGATGTTAAAACAAGATGAAACATTGTTTCTGTGATTTTTTTTTGTTTGCAAAATTCTTGCGAGTTTTGGATTGCCATCTTTTGTATATTTAGTTCGCCCTCATCCTCTTAAATGCTATTTTAGAACAGACAGCGTGTAGGGAGGAGGTTAGCTGCCATGCTTTGCTCACAAAATAGCATTCAGGGTGAATCAGGGACATAGGAAAGCAATAGAATCCTGTCATTATTTTAGAGCTGTTCTGTAGAAATTAGTCAGCTACAATATTTGCTGATCAATTGATTTTAATTTCAATCTTAATTACACTTTACACAGACTAGTGGCTACTGGTTGTTAATGCATTGCATATATATATATATATATATATATATATATATATATATATATATATATATATACATATATATATATATACTATATAAATGCCTAGTGGCGTGTGTGGAATAAAAAAACCAAGCTGCAGCAACACCTGCTGGGCAGAGTTATACACTGACCTATATATTTCTTGAAGGAGAAGTGACAGTTGGGAGTGATTGGTGGTTGCCGGGGGTGACAGTGGGGAGTTTTTAACACCTTAAGTAGCTTGATGAAGGATGTGGCGATGAAGATGAAGATGAAGGATGAGGTGGCGACATGTGGACAAAACCACGTTAAAAAAGGGCGCTTGCGTCGGGAAGTAACGCTCTTCCCCTGAGGAGGCCTGGGCTAGGCCCAAATGCATGACAAGAACCTTTTTAACACCTTAAGTAGCTTGATTTGACTAGAATGCATGAGTATCATGCACGGGTTAACATTATATATATATATATTTATTAATACTGGACAGTATATACAGACTGAGATTTATAGATATTATTGTCAACTAACTAGTATATTTGTTGAGAAAAACAGTGTGCTTTTGTTATCAGACTATTAGCAGCAGATTTCAAAAAACAAACCGATTTCTTTCTTTTAAAGAGGAAGTTTTATTAATTTGTAAAAAATGTGTGTGTTTGCGTATGAGATTCAGCAGTAGTTGCACAGCCCAAAAAAGGCTATATATTTTTAGATTCTAATCATTTCTATTTTTCAATACTTGTTTATTTCAGTGGCGCTATTTAAATAGATGGTGATGATGATTTTAGAAGTGTCATTCAGTGAAAAGCATATTTAAAGAGGAATGTTTGTAAGGGTCAGTTAGCAGCAGCACACCCCAGAAAACGCTATATATTCTAATATTTTCTATTTTTCAATCTATTTTATTATATGTTATTTGCTGTTGCTATATAAATAAATGAGGATGCTGAGAGACGAAGGTGCCCTGCACCCATACTACAAAGATTCAAAGATTAGGCACACAATACATTGCCAGGGTATTCATCGGTTTCCAAGAGCATGGCTTTCAATACCTTGTTTTACTTATATGCTCTGTGCCATAATGCTGCCCTTCTGAATCAAACCAGGGGACTCGTATATATTTATGGGAAGGGAGAGAGGAAAAATAATTCCCCCAGGGTAAGCTTCATCCAACCCCGGGGTAAATGGGACTAACATGGACTTGCAGTGAAGATGGTTCCCAAGACGCATGTATATAAATATGGAATGTATATAAATTATATTTATATGTTCTATTAGTGACGTGTAAGAAATATGTAAAAGAGACTGTTCAGATAGGCCAATAGTCGCCCTTTCCACACATGCAAGTATGTATAATACTTACATTGATGCAAATTTGATTGCCCGAAACATGTCTTGACAATGCAATTGAAAATCCACATTCTGAGAAATTAACAGGACAGATTTTAGACCTGGCAAAGAATACATGTATAGATGCAGATATGATGAATGATGATTTATGCAATGTGATGGAGTTCGAGAACTGTAAAGTATGCTTAATTATTTTTAGAATTAAATTGGAGAAAGCAAATGCATCGGTGGCAGATTTACAAAATCCTTCTTTATGACAACAGCGGACAACTACGGGCAGTGGCATTAGTAGACATTTAATAGATGATGAGAGGGCACAATGTTAAATGGTGCAAGTAAAGGTGGCATTCTCCTTGGAGTAAGGTACATCTGTGCCGTAATGCTGCCCTTCTGAATTAAACCAGGGAACTCATAACCATTTATGTGAGAGGGTGAGCGGAAAAATCATTGCCCTGGGGTAAGCTTCGTCCAACCCCGGGTTTAAGGGGACTGCCCAAAACTTGCAGCAGAGACGGTCCCCAAGAAGGGGTGTACACACTCTGATGCCAGGGCAACCTTGATGCCTCATACTGCTGCTGCACCCCGATTAGTGACAGGTAGCCAGGGTGTGCAGCTGTAAATAAATAATTGCAACCTCTTGCGTGGATGTGGGGGACGTGCTCTTAGACCTATTTATCCTATCTCCATGCTACCGATTTCTGCTCATAAGCTTTTACAACATTGAGCTTAGTTCAGGGGGCAACCGAGTACCTGTGAGTTTATCCAACTCTACGCGAAAGGTGTCTACTATAGGTTAAGACCTAGACCTAGTTCTAAAAGCTTATGACATTTACTAGGAAGCCATAACATATTAAAGGATTATATACTGGGACCAGTGGTGTAATTGCAATTTGACCATCCACTGTTTGGTTTTGCTATTAGTTGTTAGCTGACTCGCATTGCTCTCTCCGCCACCATTTTTGTTTAAATTAAAACTGTGACCTTTTGTCAAATTTACATTTATGTCAGTGTGGTTATTTATTTATTCAATTACAGTAATAGTAAATCTAAACATGCAAAAGAGGTTTGGGTGCAATGAAAAGGAGATATCATCCCTATTCAGTTTATCCTTGTTTGAATTG
Organism: Mixophyes fleayi; assembly: GCF_038048845.1. NCBI lineage: Eukaryota > Metazoa > Chordata > Amphibia > Anura > Limnodynastidae > Mixophyes > Mixophyes fleayi. The sequence continues at coordinate 213,225,572 of NC_134403.1, read as the reverse complement.
AATCAGAGAAAGCAAATGCAAAGTTACAAAATCCTTCATTAAGACAATTGAAAATGTAGACAGTTGTGAAGGAATCATTAGAAAATAGACTGGAAATGAATGTTAATGCTATAAATAGTAATATAGGAGCAAAAACAACTCTAAATGACAGTATTTAACCTAGTTTTCACAATTTTTAATGAAATCTATTTCCAAAACCAAAACCTTTTACATTTGTTCGACAAAACCGGTAGCAAAGCCAAAACACAAGTTGGGTTCGAAACCGAAACACAAGGGTCAGCGCACATATCTAATAATTAGAGATGGTTCTAACACTTGACAGTGCAGAAGAAATCACATGACCAGAGAATAATGTAAATGCTATTTGCTGATGAACCAAAGGTGTTATAGTTTATGTATCTGGTTCAAATGAATGCTAGCATATAAACACACAATAAAATTTGTGTCATTCACTCACCTTTTAATGGGAGTTACACAGAAATGTTATTTTGTTTTCATAAACCTATTACTAGTATTTATTTATAAACCTTCAACTGTAATTGCAAGAAATGTTAACTGCCAAAAAAAGAAAAATCGATAAAAGGAGATTTTTTTCATAATCTCCTACAAGCTAATTACTTGTTTGAACAGTACTAACAACGAGAAGCTTGCTGCTGCCCAAGGGTACATAGATGTGCATTACATATTCAGCCCATGTTGATTTTCCAATGCTTTTATGCACATTTACTTTTATCAGGATTAAAACTGTAATAAAACATTTTGGTGATTTTGTTTGTATATTTTATTGCAGTTGCATAAAAAGTTAAAGCCCTGCATTATGCAGAAATTAATCTATCTGCCATACTCCAGGTGAATTCTTTAACTGTACTAGGTGACTTACATACTTTCACATTGGCTCTGCTCATTTATTGTTCTTCTGAGGTCATTCGGCGGCTCCGGAATACAGGTAGAAGAGAGTGCAGAAAAAGCTCATCTGTATAAATAGGATTTATTTACTATAAAACAAGAAAATGCCAGTTAGAACTATGTTCTGTTCCACCCATTAACCTGATTCCGATTTGTATTTGTAAGCACTGTGATCATTGTGTATAATCATCATCATCATCACTATTTATATAGCGCCACTAATTCCGCAGTGCTGTACAGAGAACTCACTCACATCAGTCCCTGCCCTATTGGGGCTTACAGTCTAAATTCCCTAACACACACTATGGTCAATTTGTTAGCAGCCAATTAACCTACCAGTATGTTTTTGGAGTGTGGGAGAAAAGCGGAGCACCCGGAGGTAACCCACGCAAACACGGGGAGAACATACAAACTCCTCACAGATAAGGCCATGGTCGGGAATTTAACTCATGACCCAAGTGCTGTAAGGCAGAAGTGCTAACCACTTAGCCACCGTGTTGCCCCTTTTGTTTTGTTTACAATAAAGAGAGATAAATAATCTTCTACTGAGAATGTAATGAGGTGTACCAAACTTTACATAAACGTGTCCATGTCCATATCGAACAACCAATTTCAAGCTGCCTATAACTGTATTTAGAAAAAATATATTTTGACTCCACTATCTCCTGCTGAACTTCCTTAGTAACTATCTGGAACTACAATAGCCAAAATGTTAGTTGATCCTTCACAAAGAATCCCTTTTCTCTCTGAATGCACAAAACACTAGAAAGAATGATCCTGCTTTGTGCAGTTTGTGAAAAAAGTGTCTCTCTTCTCAAAGAAGATGATACTTCAATTCTAACGCATGGATGGGCACCCTCTGAAAGTGCAGACCCAGCCAGTGGTGGGTGAAGGTGATGAATTTAGGATCAGTCTCTTAGTGTAGCCAATTTCTGCAGAGTTACTTTCCACACATCCAAGAATAACTGATTTGCTTTTCTTAAACAGTAGTAAATATGTTTATAAAATAGGCATTTGTGTGACAGACTAAATAAAAATCCCCCACATTATGTGTATAGTCATCATTATGCCCAGGTGCTTCTACGTAGACATCTGTTGAGCATCAGAATGTGTATTATTGTGCCTAAAAACATCAGGGACGTGTTTCTGCATTTTTTTTAATCTGTATGTAGCTTATCATGAAAACATATATTAGCATGACGGTTGTTATTTTCTGTTGAATTTATGTATAACACTGTGAATATTTTATGTAACCTTTCAAAGTGTATTTGGTTAACTGACCTGAGTCTGACCTAGGGTAGTTTCAATGGTCTCTTGAAAGTAGCCAGGCCCAGAGACAGATAAGGGGGTAAATGTATTAATGTCCGGATTCTTCAACTCCGGCGTGTTCAGCGTCTTCGGCGATTAAATTTAAAGCGGCGCTGCATTGTAAAGGAAACTTCCATTTACAATGCAGCGCCGCTTTAAATTTAATCACCGAAGACGCTGAACACGCCGGAGTTGAAGAATCCGGACATTAATACATTTACCCCAAGATCTCTGAAGATAAAATTGGGTTTTGTATTTTGATATATTATAAAGGCCTGCTTAAAATGAATCCAGGACCTTCATATTCTAGTGCTGGCTCCTTAGCCTATGGTTGCTTCCCTTCTTGTTTCTTTATTGTGTTATCTGTACTCCTTTTTCTCTCCAACTCCTTGCTTGTTAATGAGGTCAGCTACAGTCAATTCGCAGCAGGCTCCAGGGGGTAAATGTATTAAACAGCGCTTTTTGCAATTCGACGATATTCTGCGAGTTTGACAGCAAAATTTAAAACGACAATGTGTTTAAAGGCAAATCTTGCTTTTAAATATATTGCTGTTCTAAAATTAGCTGTCAAACTCGCCAAATTTCAGCGACTTGCAAAAAGCGCTGTTTAATACATTTAACCCCAGGACTACATAAGGCCTGCTTATGAACATTTTATATCTTACCCTTGTCTTCAGCTCGTTTTGAATCTAGTTGGATCTCGAAATTGTTCTGTTTTAGGCACATTCTTATGGCTTTATTTATCAACAGGAGAAAAGCCCTATGTCTCATCAAAATGGGTGTTTTCATTGGAGATAGGGCTTCTCCTTATCATTCAAAGGGTCACTGATGGCAATAACAGTGCTGTGATGAAATGTAGTATATCTAATGACCGAATGTTATTTTCAGTTGAATTTATGTATAGCACTGTGAATATTTTATGTAACCTTTCAAAGTGTCTTTGGTTAACTGACCTGAGTCTGACCTAGGCAAGTGCCAATGGTCTCTTGAAAGTAGCCAGGCCCAGAGACAGATAAGATCTCTGAGTAATTTCTGTATGCAGAGGAGTTAGACTTAACCAGGCTGAAGGAGCAGAGGTGAGCACTCAGGTCCTGTGAAAATGCTAGGTCTCAGGACATCCATAAATTTACTTCTAAAGCCCTGTGTCATTTTGGGCATCCATCTAACATAGGTGAAATATAAAATTTCTAAAGTGGGGGGTGAAGTGCCACCAAGAATTGTTTTAAAAATCCCTTATATCAAGAGTACAGTGTTAATTTCTTTGAGGGAGTCTATCAAGACTGAAATATGGCATTCTTCTCAATGTGTACTCCTCACACGCTAACTCCTGAACTTGTAAGTAGGGACTCTGTTTTTTATTTCCTATTTTATTTTCTTAAACTCATTTGTGCAACATATTGTATGTCTTTGTAATAAATTTTTGTAAATAAGCTTTGCAAACATTTTTCAGAATAAATATAATCTAGTGTGTTCTCAGTGATTCTTTGTGTACTTACATAGCCCAGGGAGGCTCATGCTACATGTGTATGAGATATAAGTGTGAAACCTTAATAAGTGGTCTTGGTGAACATAAGGACACCATAATAAATCCTTCATGGTGGCAGAAAAGGTGTATTTATTGCTAAGTGAATAAGGTAACACCAGTCACGGCCAGCTATTCAGATTGCTGTATCTGGGGCAGGCTGGGCATTCATGACAAGTTGCATCAGTAGCGTTAGCCCCTACCAGTGAAAGTTGTGCTTGTGAAAGCTCACCCATGACAAGCCTATTTAAAATGGTTTGCAGCAATCCTCCTCCTGTTATTACCATCTAAGTGAAAAAAAATAATTATATATATATATATATATATATATATATATATAAATATATATATATATATATTAGAGATGGGCGGGCTCGGTTCCCCGAGAACTGAACTCGCCCGAACTTCACAATGACGTTTTGCCTTTGAACTAATTTTTTCCTAGCTGCATCCACAATAGAAACTGAAGGAGTATAGCTTGTGGTGTCATGTACCACTTCAGCTGTCAACTGGCTAACCAGCAACTCATTGCATCTCTTGAGATATGTGTCATTTGTAAATAAATATAACACATAACTCTTAAACCTAAGGTCAAGCACAGTCGGCAAAATTTAGTGATCACATTTAAAAATGTTGATAAATCTTAGATCCAGGCGAAGCGAATAAAGTACTTGATCTACTAGTCTGATATTTACAATTTTTTTTGAAAAGTCTAATTAAGGGAATCAAGGTAGCTGTGCTGAACTCACTTTGCAGTAGACTTTTTATATTACTTGCAGGACCATAAATAACAGTGAAATTATTCTCCACTGCGCTGGACTAAGATACATTCCCCCTTTTTCCCAAGGATTGTAGAATAAGCGTGGATGGCTTTTCGCTGTTCCTCCATCCACTTAAGCATACAAAGGGTGGAATTCCACGTTGTTACCACCTCTTGCTTCAGTTGGTGACAGGGCAAATTGTATTATTATGTAGCAGCTGCAATCTCCTACATGCTGTTGGAGAATGGCGGTAAAGTCCAAACATTTTCCAGCCACAGACACCAACTCCTACACGTCCCTGTCATCATCCTCATCTACAGCAGCTAATTATATAGTGCCAGTAATTGCGCTGAGCTGTAAAGAGCAGATGAGAACTAAGCAGAGACCATTATAAGTTATGTTAGTTATCTAGATAGTTATAAGATATAGTTATAAGTTATGTTAGCTCACATCAGTCCCTACCCCATTTAACTTTGCCTTGATTACAGGTGTTTTTTAATTTACCAAGGAAAATTGTGTTTTTTACATTTTTTTTCCCTCACTTTAAAAACACTATGCACCTCAGTCTTTAACATAGGCTTTAGCAGATGATGTACAGGCATTTCTACCATCAGGACTGGTGCCAAAATGTAAATAAAAAGCTTGTACCTTTTTAAGATAAAAAACCTCTCTAAAAAGGTGAAAGTTTACTGTAGAAAAACAAAAAATTGCCAACATGCCATTCTACCCAAAATATTACCAGGCATAGCAGCATCAGGTAACTCCCTTCTCTTAGCTAGATTTCAAAACCTGCAATCTACACTGTCATCATATTCACCCTCATCATTGTGTACATCTTCCAGAAACAATACTAATTCATCCCCGTTGAAATCCACCATCACAGAAGTCTGTGTACTTTCATGTAATTGGCGATAATGGCCTTCCTCATGGAATTTGTAGTTCATTTTATGGCAGAGCTGTCACGATTTTTGTGCAGTTATTTTAGAGCAGAGCAAATATCAAACTGTTGTGCTGACTCATCTGCATCACCACTGGGTGTCTTGGGAAAGCTAAGTTTTTTCCGACAAGCAGTTGCCCGAGAAACTGAAGGAGTAGACATCATTACAAGAGGTTGATAGCTCTTGGATCCAGGTGAAGCGAATTAAGTACTTAATCTACAATTACAATATAGTTAGCAGATTTACTTTGTTTTATTTTATCTGTAAAATTTCTCTAGCTGTTTCTCAAAAAGTATAATTAAGGCAATCACTTGACTCAAGCTAATCGTGTCTGCACTCTCTTCACAGGGGACTACTTCGCTGGACTAAAGCACATTCCACTCAAATGCTAGTCTTCTTGCAGCAGCTGCAATCTCCTACATGCTGTTGCAGAATCCCAAAAATTACTCAAATTTTTTCGGGACACAAACAGTATCAGTCATTGTCATTTTTTACAAGTTCTGTAACACCAAGTTGATTGTGTGAGCAAAACAGGAAATGTGATGGAATCCCCCCCCTGCTGTAATGCTCTAACAATATTGGTGTCATTATCAGATATCACATATCCTCAGGAGAGTCCAAGCGGAATTAGCCATGTTGCAATGACATCCCTTACTTTTTGTAACAGATTGTCAGCTGTATGCCTCTTACTGAAGCCAATGATACACAGAGTAGCCTACTTCTGAAAAATGTGATGTACTTGGGTACATGCTGCTGTTGTTTTTGCTGGTGAAGGTGAATCACCAACCCAGTGGGCTGTCACAGTCATATAATCTTTTAGCCCAATAATTACATCTTTATGAACCTTCTGGTAAAGGTGAGGAATAGCTTTTTTAGTAAAACGGTGTTGTGATGAAAATTGGTAATAGGGACAGAAGAACTCAAGTAACTGTCTAAAACCAGCTGCATTAATAGTGTACATGGGACGCAGATCTAATACTAGCATAGTCCCCATGGCGTCTGTGATCCGCTTTGCGACTGGGCGACAGCTTTTTTACTTTCTTCCTCTAGCAAAGGATTGTTTAGCAGTCAAGTAGTCTTCATCTGGGTTGAAGATCCACCCCCAGCAGCAGCAGCAGCAGTAGCGGGACTAATGCTCAATAATTCTTCAGAGAAATCATGGTTAGTGGAGGAGTCATCTAGAATTAGGAACTTGGATGCAGGACTAACTCCCATCACTTCTGGGGATATTGATGATGAAGGTGTTGGGGGTGTAGATTGCAGGTGCTGGGATCTAGATTAGAGAAGGGAGGTAGATGATGCTGGACTGCTTGTTATTTTTTTTAACATAAGTTTCTGATTTTCCCAACAGCTTTCCATGAACTCACTTCAAATTGCGTAACATGGATGAGGATTCTAGATGATTAAGGTCAGTACCTTTACTGAATGTGGCTTTAAAAATGCTACAAATGGCTATACAGACAACTGTTGTCAGGATTTGTGTAAAAACAATTCCACACATAAGAGGTGGATTTTTGGTCTTATGCCCAGGCATGACAATGGCCTTTCTCTTATCACTGGCAAGAACTGCTGCAATCATTGTTTGAAAGTGTATGAAAATAATATTGTGACCTGTGAGGTGGTCAAAATTGAATGGAAATGAATGGTCTTGGTTTTGTTTCGCTATTTTTTACAAAATTCCCTTTTTTGGGCAAAAAAAATCACATAATTTAGGTATTATTTTGTACCTACATTATTATTAATCTCACTAACACTAATTTCCAGTCATTTCCATTAAATTTTTACCATCTTACAGGTCACAATATGCTTTTCATGCACTTTCAACCAAATACTGCAGCGAGCTGGCTGGATGTTAAGCGACAGAGCAACGACACAAACACACTGCAGTTTATATCACATCTAGAAAACATTGCCACACACCAGTGTCACAAACTCACAATAGAAAAGTAATACAAGATGGAATTGTCCTTGTGGCCTCCCACCCACCCATATGTTGGATCTTACAAAGGACATGCACACTTTAACAAACCAAGCACTTCAGAGACAAGGGCTGCCACTTTTGTGGCTGAAGTGCTTGGTTTGTTTGGGCCCCACTAAAGCAGCAATCAATGCCCTAAAGCCAGGTTAGACCAACAGTGCTGTCTACATTGTCAAGATGTTGTCGTCATCATCTTCTGCATCCTCACCTTCATCAGTGTGTAATCATCATCACAGACTATTAACTCATCTCGGTTGGAATCTGCCATTACAGAAGTGTCAGTACTTGGATGTATTTGCTGGTAAAGGCATTCCTCCTGGAAGATGTAGTTTATTCTGATGAACATCATCTTTTCCACATTTTTAGGAAGTAACCTCCTACATCGATCACTGACAAGGTTCCTGGCTGTGCTGAAAACTCTTTCTGAGTACACACTGGAGGGTGGGCAGCTTAAGTATTGCAAAGTGAATTTGTACATGGGTTTCCAAATTGCATGTTTTTCCTCCCAGTATGGAAAGGGGCTGTCTGACATGTTGATTTCAATGAACTCTTGAAAATTATCCTCCACCATCCTTTGCATGTTAATAGTAGGATCGGATGGAGTTATGGCCGAGGTCACACTTTTTTTGCTAAATTCTTTCAAACCAGACCAAATATCAAAATGTTGTGGTCTGTCATCTGCGTCATCCCTGCTTCTCTTTGGAAAGCGCAATTTCTTACTAGCAGCAGCTGCCTGAAAAACTGAAGGAGGAGACGCCGTCAAGCCACGGTCCACTTGAGCAGTCAACTTACTGACCAGGAGATCCTTGCATCTCTTCAGATCTCGGTCAGTTGGAAGCAAAGAATCTACGTAGGTCTTAAACCTAGGATCAAGCACAGTCGCCAAATATAGTGATCCGACTTCAAGATTTTATTAACTTGAAACATGGCGAAGCAAAATAAGTACTTGATCTACAAGGCCAACATACTTTGCAGAATTGCTTTCTTTCATATCATCCTTCAGTTTCTCAAGCTGCTTTTCCAAAAGTTGAATTAAGGGAATGACTTGGCTCAAGCTAGCAGTGTCTGAACTCACTTCACACATCACAACTTTAAATGGTTTCAGCACCTTGTACAAAACAGAAAAGATTCTCCACTGTGCAAGACAAATACATTCCCCCTCCTTTCCCAATGTCATGGCTTGTGCAATACACTTGTATGGCTTTGCGCTGTTCCTCCATCTTCTGAAGCATGTACAGGATGGAATTCTACCTTATTAACACATCTTGCATAAGTTGATGGTTGGGCAAATTAAATTGTTCTTGTAGCTTCTGCAATCTCCTACATGCTGTGGTAGAATGCCGGAAATTTCCCGAAATTTTACGGGCCACCGAAAGCATCTCCTGCACCTCACGGTTATTTTTCAAGAAGCTCTGCACCACCAAGTTTATTGTGTGAGCAAGACAGGGAATGTGATGAAATTCAGCCAGCTGTAATGCACTCACAATATTGGTGGCGTTATCAGAAATGACATATCCCAGGGAGAATCCAAGTGGCATAAGCCATGTATCAATGGCATCCCTTTGTTTTCTTAACAAATTATCAGCTGTATCCCTGTTAGTGAAGCTGGTGATACAAAGAGTAGCCCGCCTGTGAGAAATGTTACATAGTGGTGTACATGCTGCTGCTGTTCCTGATGGTGAAGGCAAATAACCAACCGAGTGGGCTGTCACAGTCATATAATCATTTGTTTGCACACTTCCACTTGTCCACATATCTATGGTTAAGTGTACAGTGGGCAGAATGGCATTTTGTAGCCCAATTATTACATTTTTACGAACGTTCTGGTACAATTGAGGAATAGCTTTTCTCGAAAAATGGTGTTGCGATGAAATCTGGTAACGGGGACACAAGACCTCAATTAACTGTCTAAAACCAGCTGCGTTAATAGTGGATATTGGACGCAGATCTAACACTAGCATAGTCGCCATGGCGTCTGTGATCCGCTTTGCGACTGGGTGACTGCTGTCATACTTGCTTCCTCTAGCAAAAGATTGTTTCACAGTTAATTGTTGTAAAGTTCTAGTGGTCTTCTTCTTGGGCTGCTTCTGGGATGAGCATTCACCCCCAGCAGCAGCAGCAGCAGCAGTGGGACTAACGGTCAATAATTTTTCTGAGGAATCCAGGATAGTTGAGCAGTCATCTAGCCTTACCAACTTGGATGCAGGACTAACACCGATCGCTATGGAGGATATTGATGAGGACGGCGTTGTGGGTGTAGATTGCAGGTGCCGGGATGTAGGTGAGAGAACGGTCCTAGCTGATGATGGACTGCTTGTTGTTATTTTGGGAATAAGTTTCATATTTTCCCAAAAGCTTCCCATGCACTCTCTTGAAATGGTGTAACATGGATAATGTTCCTAAATGGTTTATGTCCCCACTTCGACTGACTGTGGATTTACAAATGCTACATATGGCTACACAGCTGTTGTCAGGATTTGGGTAAAAATAATTGCACACATAAGAGGTGGATTTTTTTGTCTTCTGCCCAGGCATGACAATGGGATTTTTGCTATTACTGTCAACAACTGCTTCCACCGGTACAGGACTTACACAAACAACATCATCATCATCATCCTCATTAGCGCCGTCATTAGCTACAGAAATATACCCCTCATCCTCTTGCAATTCCAAAATAGCATCCTTAATTTGGGTATCACTGGCAACACTTGGGGCTGCTCATGCACACATCAGAACATATATTGACAGGGGGCTTCTTTGTGAGTACTGTATCATAAGGGGCAAGACTATCCTCAGGTATTTGTGTCCTATTAAATTTTCATAAAGAAAATGCAAAATGCCACCTCGGTCATCCTGTCACCTTCATTTGAGCTAGCGTAGTACAGAACTTCATTATGCTGCCAAGTCCTGGAGGAATCTGATTACCCAAAGACTCATCCTGATGGCAAATGGTTATAAACCCAAGCTCACATGCTGGGTCCAGGAATTATTTTCTCCAACAAGGGTATGGGTGTCTGGTCATACACCTTTTCTTGTTCTTATGTTGTTCTTGCAACTGTCTGTTAATGCTTGTTGCGCTTGCCTCCATAAAGGTATTGTGGTTCGGTCCTGTGACCTGACTGACTCTCATTCTGGTTTTGTTCTTGCCTGTTTGACTGACCTTCTTGGAGATCGACACTTTTTTAGGGATAACAGTCTACATAAGAAGACCTGCCGCTTCTGAGACAAGTTCACCAATGATAACTAGAAACTATTCGAGGTGAAAGGGGAAATATTTTTCTGCTTTACCCCTCAGTTGGTCTAAGAAAAGCTTTAGATTAACATGCTAAACAGCCTACGTGCATTCTGAGCATTGCCTCCCCTTGGCTGTGCCAATGATATAGAAAAGCTACAATTAATATTGCGAAGCAGGGGACTGACAGGTGAGAGAGAGTGTTTACTGCCCTATAAGGCATTAATAAAAAAATGACCACTTCATAATTGTCCGTCTCTTGGGCAAGCTAAGCTCTTGGGAGATGACTCTGCAACCCAAAAGCGCATCTTGGTTCTCAGAAAGATAGAAAATTCTGAAGAGGCACACTGTGCATAAGTTTTAACCTCACATCATAGTCTAACCTCCTACCATTATAATCCCACCCCTTTCATTTAAATAAACTTGCTCCAGGAGCGTTAATGTTTATTTACATGTGTGACTCTGTTTTTTGTGTTTTTTTCTAAAAAGCTTTCCAAAGATGTGCAAAGGGAATTAAGAATAAATGGTGCAACTTAGTGTTGCTTCATTTACAATGCTCTGGGCTGCGGAAACAGATAATAAACAGCTGCAACAAAATGTTAATTACTGTGGATAATTACGTAGCACATTTAAAATGGTGTTCTCTATGTAGAAAAAGACCTGAGCTGGTTCCTAAAGATTGTGATATTTGCATGCCTTCTCTCAGTGCCTTGTAGTTTAGTCACTCATTCCTGCATTGTAAACAATGTCTTTACAATAAGATGTCGACAGAATTTTGTGCAAATCAAATCTGGTGATAAAGTTCTGTTTTTCTTTGTCATATCACAGGATACCATTCATTCCTCGTGATTCTGCATTTACAGTCTGTAAAATGATAGGCGATTCTCTGTAGAACATTTAAGATCAAATTCCACTGAAGAAACATGAAAATATCAGCACCCAAATTTAGAATTAGGTGAGTATTCCATGGAACAGTTTTGAAAATATCTACTTATTACCCTAGAATACATTAGTCAATCAAATGACTTAGATCAATATTACTCCATTCATGTACAATCCCCTACAGAATGAAAACACTGTGATTTAAGGGGTTAGCAAAGTCTCAAAACCCTCATTAAGAAAATAGATGTAATGTCTGTAACCAATCTTAGATGACCTGAGACTGACCAGGAGCAGAAAACTTCAATTACTGTTATAAATAAAATTTTAATGGCCCTTGTCTTAAAGTCAGGGCAGGCTGCTCAATTAATTAATCACATTATGGAGAAAAAAGCGTTCATTGGCACTGGGCCACAGAAACCAAGATCTCGTCTCTTCTCACTTCTAAAATGTGGGTGTGAGGTATGTGAACAATATATATTATTTTAAATAAATAACTACAAGCAAATACAATCTAATCATGCACATAGTTATCCCAAAGTACACGTAACTACTACAGTATTATGTTATTATCACTTTTATATTTATATCAACTATATATAAGCAAACGTTGAACAATTCTTGTAGCAATTGACGTAATTGATCTCATAGTTAGCTTTTACTAAATCAGTCATGCTTTTGTTTATGCAATGTGGATTGAGCAAGGAAACAAAAGATTCCAGTTCATTTTTCATGTACAATACATGGTGCACTTCACCCACTGTATTGATGTCTATTTTCCATTTACTTTCACCACTGTCCTAAACACAAGCTTGGACATTCAATTTTTTAGAGGACACATTTTCACAATTCAACAATGGCTCTAATTCAGAGTTAGGAGAAAATTTAGTTAAAGAAAAAATGTATTCCTGGACAAACCCTGTTCAATGCATAGTGCACAGATGCAAAATGTAATACCACCGCTATTTAACATGGCGATCCCTTGTGACATCCCCCTCCTGAAAAAAAGCAATACACCTATTGCCGACAGCTTAACATTGCCAGCAAATCGAGGAAGTGATCAGTCCCTCTCTTCTGCAGCAAATGCGCATGCACGGACCCATCTGTGAAGTGGCACTGGCCTCCACTAAAAAGGTAAGCCAACATCATCCTTAGATGGCATTAGTTTTTAAAGGCTGGCGGACACTTCCTAAATTGAACCAGATTGCAGTCTCCATAAAGATCTATGGTAACTGCGGCAACTAGAGGAAAATAGATTAAAGCACTATATATCTCTGATTTCTGTTGCTTAAAACTCTTGATGAATTGAGAGAAAATCTGCGATAGCCATTCTCTGTAGAGAGCAGATGCTTTCTTTGGCTTTTTGCCATTTGCAGCTTCATAAATAGCTCTCTTAATCTCAATTCATTGTACTGGTACTTTGTAAACACAATAAAAATATGTTGTTACACATTCTAAAATTTAAAATGTGGCATTACAATTTTAGAATACAGTTTTTGAATGGCACCCATAACTCTCTAATGTGTTTGTTAACGTGTGAAAGTGCACAAAAAATGGGTAGGTGTGAATCAGCTCTTGAAGCTTGCATTTTCTATATTTTCACCTTTCTTATGAAAACCTGGCAGTGTCTATTTGTGATATAGTACATTGGTTGAGTATCCCTTTGTGTAAATTAAGAAGGTGCCAATGCCACGAGTGATAATTATATGCCATTCCATAGCTGTAGTACCTGTGGCTTTAAAAGCATAGAAAAAGTAATAATCTTGAAGCAAGGGTATTATTTTCCCCATACATGTGTAAGATGGACCCTAGCAGGTAAACATTTCCTTTTCCCAACTGGTCCAGCGGGCTCTGTCCTGTGCTATTAGCACGTTGTATTTCCATGTTGAGCTGTTGAAATGTCAATAGCATTTCACAGCCTGCTTTTTCCATATTTATTTCCTCTCCTACACTTTGTCTGCTAGCTCCCATGGATTTTAATTATAAAGCAGCATCTTCTGAAGAGACTGTACCTCTTTGCCTATATATCTTCTACATGTAATTGTTTGTGTAGTTTTACAGATACTTTGCAGTGGTTTAACTAAGGCAAATGCATGTTTGTTCAATGATTGTTTGAGAAAAAAGTAAATTGACTTGGGCACTAATTGCTGCCATAAGATTCCTCAAAATACAGAGAATGAATTAGTGCCCTGAAACTTGTCATTGGTTTTATAAAGGCGATTCTTAAACTGTTGTGAGTGGTTGCTTTCTACTTGTGTCTTGTGTTGTCATAATTAAGGGAAAAGAAATGTAGTGTTAAATAACTTTTCATCATGCGCCAAATTGCCTTGTAGGTGGGGGGCCTCACTTTGATTTTTTTCTAGAAGGCTCAATACTTCTAGGGAACTTATCTTATGTTGTCTAGGCTGGAACTGGCTTTACATTATGACAGGATGACCCAATCTCAGAGTCTCCCTGTTATAGTGCAAGAGGGCGTGTGTTTAATTTGTTTACTTAATTATTATGTTTTTAAAACAGTAATGATACATGCTGAAAATTATCATCCTCATCATTATCATCATTTATTTATATAGTGCAAATCATATTACGTAACCCTCTGCCTCCATGGAAGCTTACAATCTAAATTCCATACCATAAGGATACACAATATGAGCCAATTTTTGAGAAGCCAATTACCTACCAATATGTTTTTGGATTGTGGGAGGAAAAAGGAGCACCCGCAGGAAACCCAGACAAACCACGGAAAGAACTTCACACAGATAAAGCCCTGAATGGAATTGACTACATGACCTCAGCACTGCAAGGCAGCAAGAAAAAATGCAGCACACCGCATTCCCTACTCCTCATTGTGAGTGCCAACCCAGGAATTCCTGCAGAGGAAGGAGAGAGATCACACTGTGCTTCCTGCTCTACCATTATGCAGCCTTGTGCAGATCATGTGACAAGGAAGCTGTCTGCCCCTGGTCTCCCTTATTCTCTGGTTTATCAAAGTCAAATTTAAGAGCAAGAGCAGCTGGCTGGGGACGCTATAAGTGAAGGCTCGGTGGGCCGCTGGCCCGCCAAAGGCCATCTGTTACCTGCCATTGTTACAGATTATGTAAAAAAATTCCTAAATTTAAAGGATAATTCTAGAATCAGGCTCCTCCCACTCTTGCATGCATCAGATTGTCAGTGAACAACAAAATACTTGGTCTACAAAAATGCGAGGTCGGCAGAAACAAGGGAGACCTCATGATGTCTGAAAATTCACTTTTGGGTGGAGTTATCCTTTAATCCAGAGAGATTCCAAAATGATATACACAGTAAACACAGGAAGGTCAACAGGAAAGAGAACCTGACATATTTCACATACTAGGTGCTTAATCGTAAGTCTATCTTTAGAGTCTCAGCCCTTGTGTTAAATAGACCAGTCAGTTAAGCAAACACACATGGGAGTTAAGTAATTAACTAGATTCTGCAAGGAATCAGTATCATATAAAAAGCAATGCATATATTTTTTTCTATCTATAGAAAAGTCTATAGCAGCTCTTCTATAAAAAAAATCTATATATATTGTACATAAGACATAATTTTTTTTCTTTATTATAAATTTTTTTATTGAAGAAGTTCAGTCATGTACAAATTAAGAAGCGTTTGTGACCTTAAAAATTAATGTAAGTTCAACATTCAAAGTCAACAGTTGCAAAGATAGTTCAAGTTATTTCCACAATATGTCCATACATGAAAAAGAGCATTGAGTGTTGAAGGCGTATAGAAAGTAGGTATCATTGGAGGGCCTAGGAGATCCCAGGTATGGAGAGAACAGAGCGACATTTGTAACAGTTAATCACAGTTAGAAATGGGAGGATAAGACATCAGTGCGGTGCATCTCACTTATACTATAAATTAAGCACATACAGCATGTATACTGTATGAGTGCATTCATGACCTACCAAATTACCTATATATCCCTGTTTTTAAATCCTATTCACTTACTTATATTAAGTCAGCATGAAAAACAAGGTGATATATATAATATAAATGCTTAGTGGCGTGTGTTAGTCTGTCTGTGTGTGTGTGTAAAAAATAAAACCAAGCTGCAGCGCCACCTGCTGGGCGGAGTTATACACTGACCTACTAAATTCTTAGTGTGTGTGGGAAAAAAAATTCAGAAAGGGCTGAAATTTGGTATACCAAGATGTTTTTAATTTGTTAATTTAATTTGTTAATTGTTAAAAGTGTTTATAAAGATTTTAAAAAAATATATATATATTTCTTGAAGGAGAAGTGACAGTTGGGAGTGGTTGGTGGTTGCCGGGGGTGACAGTGGGGAGTGGTTGGTGGTTGCCGGGGGTGACAGAGCGAGAGGAGTGTGATACTCAGGACCGCTGAGAGAGATCCCTGTGTCTGGATAGACATCTGGATAGATGTGGCGATGAAAATGAAGGATGAGGTGATGGAGAAGAATGATGAGGTGGTGACATGTGGACAAAACCACGTTAAAAAAGGGTGCTTACGTCGGGAAGTAACGCTCTTACCCTGAGGAGACCTGGGCTATGGCCCAAATGCATGACAAGAACCTTTTTAACACCTTAAGTAGCTTGATTTGACTAGAATGTATGAGTATCATGCAGGGGTTAACTTGTGTGTGTGTATATATATATATATATATATCTATTTACATACATATATATACACATATATACACACACATATATATATCTACATATTCATATATAACCATTTGTGTGGGCTGTATATACACATACTGTGAGGGAACACCTGCAAAACCTCTAAAGAGCTCTGCCATTGTAGTTCATTTAAGTGTGACAATGGCAAATATGCTATATTTGTTTTACCAATTCTATGCACAGTGTGGAGCCAATTTTTGTCAGTAATGGCAACTGCCGTCATCTTAGAACTTTTATATAAAGCAAAAGCAGTTATGGTATTTTGACACAGTTGTAAATGACTACTAGATACTTATTGAGTTTTTATATTCATGCAAATAGGGAGTAAATAATGCAAAATTTTTCTTATTTCCTCCAGTGGTTGCAATTAGGGCATGGCTAGAGGAGAGTAGTCATGATATATATAATTGTCACTATGGCAAGATAAGAATCCATTAGGTCTACCTAACTTGACTCTATTCTACCCAGAGGTGCAGTGTCTAACGTAGCAGATGGTCTTCACCAGGGACCCCCGCAAGGTAGATATGAACTTTACAGCCTCTGTTCTGCAGGTCGCAGCCCCCTGAGAGAGTGCTAGGTGAGACCTGTAAATTGAACCCGGATACACGAGGAACAGGTAGATGAAGCAGTATTGTCTGAAGGTTAACTGATGGCTTAAAATGGGCAATAGAACAGATTATAGGATAGCCAGCGGACAAGTAAGTAACCTCTGCAGACAGTGGAACTGGATGCTGATAGTCTGTGAACAGGTAAGTATCCACTGCTGACAAAGGATATGTGTGCTCATAGTCTTTTGACAGGTAAGTAACCAAGAGTGCAGGCAGTCATGTCCAGGGCCGGATTAAGGGGGCCTCCATTCCCCCGTGAGGGCCCCCCATCACCCCCGGCACTTACCTCCTTCTCCGGCGCGCTGTACGCTCTTTACTGAGGAGATCTCGTGAGAGTGAGACTCACAAGATCTCCTCAGTAAGGAGACTACAGCGCGCCGGAGAAGGACCGCAGTGAAAGTACTCTGCAGCACTGATCGCGCCGGGTGCGCCCCCGCCCCCGACCGATCAATACTGCTGCTGAGCACTTTCAAGGGCCCCCTGGATGCCATAGGCCCCTGGGCTGTAGCCCAGTTAGCCCTATGGTTAATCCGGCCATGGTCATGTCAAAGCACTTCCATAGGAAAGACTTGAAGATCATGCACTGGGGAGCAGGAGCAGATGCCTTAAATATCCTGCCCCAGGTAATACGCAGCTAAATGGAGGAGGGAGCATGGTTATAATAACGTGCGCTAACCCAAATCCAAGATGACGGCTGGGCGCCAGATCGCGGCTGTCACGGCCGAAGAGGACAGTGGCAAGGATCAGGTAAGCTTGCCGAACCCTGGCTTGGGGGAACAGCAGGTCCAGCATGCAACAACAATATTGTATTTTAATGGTTCAAGTAGCCGAAGCATGGCTGATTAATTAAAAACTATATATTTAAAGTAATTTTGTAAAGGAAGGAGATTTTTTTACTGCTCCTAAGGTTTATAGCCTTATTAACGCATACAGAGTTTGAAAGCTATTTCTTTTATTTTCACATAATCTTGAATCACAAAAACAAATTCACACCTCTAATTGCTTTAAGGTTGGCTAGGAAATACAAAGATGTGGTGATAAACTGTTTTGAGTTGTAAAAAGCAACGCACAAAGTGCTGGTAGGAAATATTAAATCATAAAACAATAGTATTCATTAGTTGGCAGAATATAAGAGTCGCTATAAGACACACCGGCAGCTTTCCATACGTAACAAGTACTGAGGCTTGTGACACACTAAACATAAGGAAAAACAGAACAAACAAGTGGCAGCGCTGGTGTGACTAAAATATTAGCTTGTCTAATAAAATAGATATCAATAATCACGCTCAACGAGTTAATAGGACAACATCAAAAATCACATAAGATTTAATTTATTAAATTTCTTCATTTCAACTGTGATATTGTATTATATACCTGGGACTTATCGCTGGACACTTACTTGGATTATTACTAGGATTTGTGAATTTATAGCTGAAGCATCAGTGCCTTATATGTGATCTTATGTGATTTTTGGTGGTATCCTATTAGCTCGTTGAGCGTGATTATTGATATTTATTTATTTATTTTATTAAACAAGCTATTTTTTTATTCACACCAGCGCTGCCACTTGTTTATTCTGTTTTGAGCTGTGTCTTCTGCAAATAATCAATAGCTTACTTTCCCCACCAGCAATGACAATTGTTTTCCTGCTGTCTTATTTATTATTCTTTTCCTCACAGCTCTTAGATTGTGAGCTCATTTGGGCAGGGCCATCATTACCTTCTGTTTCATTTTGTTGTGTATTAATTATTTCTATCATAGTCCCCTCAAAGTGCAGTGCTGCATAATATGTCAGTGCTTTATAAATTAACAATAATAATAATAAATAATAATAATAATAGTACCAGAACACAGGTCAAACAGCAGCTACACTACCATCTAACAGGATGCCCCAATGTTACCCCTTCCTCACAAAACACAGACAAGACCATGACAAATATCCCCCTTTGCCTGGAAACCTAGATTACATTCACTGTTCATGAAATAAGCACCGCTTTCAAAATCATTATTCAATCTTTCATGCAATTGCGGTATTGGTCCACCAATCATATTACTGTATGACCTTGAATTTAGGGCAACAATTGTCAATCAGTAAAAACAATTGTCAAATTTGTGGCTGAAAACATGTAAAAAAAAATACAGGCCTCCTTCAAATATTACTTTTACTGGAAAATAGTATTCGCTACATCAATCTGGTTGAGTTATGGTGTAATTATAAGTATATGACCCTCCCTGACCTTTAGACACTATTATTTTCCATTGTTAATACATTTCAAAATTATGATAGAAATACAAATATACCTAAAAATAGATTTTTTCAGACAAAAAATGTTAGGGAAAAATATTTTTAAGTTTCAACAACGTTATGTGACTTTAGTGAAGGAATGATAACAGGCCAACAGAGATAACAAACACATTTGCTAATAGGCGTCAGTCAAAGGTATAAAAAAAAACCCTCTGTAATACAGCTGAGAAAAATCCCCATGTCACGCACAAAAAAAATCCAGAGCGACAAAGAAATCACCAATAAGTTTCTGCGGTGCAATTGCAAACAGTCAAGCGCAACTAGGTTCACTAGAGTCATGAGCCGTCAGCAACATCATCCACTATTTAAACCAGCCCATGACCACCCACAAATAATACAGATTTCACCAGCATATATGTTTCATTTTCACGGTTATTTGCAATTGGACTTACACACCCTTACAGTACTCAGACTGTATTAGAACAGCCCTGACACATGTCTACAGATGCAGGCTGGCGTAAGTGGCAGAATCATGCAAATCATTCTGGGCATGAGCAGAGCGATTTCAACCAAGATATGCTACGCCAACTGGCATAGTACTCACTTTGCATCAGCCCATATATGCCAAAAGGCATATATTACTAACTTCATAAAAATGTCCTAATATAATAACTTAAAAAAAAAAAAGGAGCTTAATTTTCATTTGCCTGCATGCAATTTAGGTATTGTGATACAGTATATGTAAAATTTGCATACAATACTTTTTTAATTTTTCAATGTTGCTGTAAACCATATATATATATATATATATACACACAGTTTACAGGTGTGTGTGTGTGTGTGTGTGTGTAGAGGGAGACTTAATTGGCACCCAAACATACTACACAAGGACACTAATTAATAATAAATGTAATAATACAACTAGAAAATAATAATAAATACAATAATGTATATATTTTTCTACCCACCTACAACCCTACCATTTTAGGTGCTTTGAACAAGGTTTGACGATTATCCCTGATTAAATACGCTGTGTTAGTAGATTCAGATACATATGATGAGTGTCATTGGTATCATAGCAGCTTAACCAACTACCTTCTCAGCTGTTTGACCTTCCTGAGATCCCATTAGGACATATCAGATGCATGGGGTGGTGTATTAGTATATAAAAAAAACCAAACATTTTAAATTAGTTTTCATACCAATTTCTGCAAATATGCAAACATGTTGATAACCAGAGCAAACAATCAGCAATTAACTTTGATTAATCTAGTGCATGTTAGACAATGACAATAAATGTAATTTATGGGTTACCACACATTGGCATTTTGTTGGTAAATAAACCCTTCTATGAGATGAATATTTATGTTTTTGTCTGCCTGAATTGTTGTGTGTATCTTTCCTATGTTCTATGTATTGTTGACCAACAAACCTTTCTCTTTCAAGCCTCTCTTTTTTCTACAGCTGTACAGATTAAGCAATCTTTAAACTTATATTTAATATGACACAACTCACATTGCATGAATAATCAGCATCTATATGTAACTGTAGCAGAAGTAACTGTCAGTCACTTGCAGAAAAAAACATGGCTGAATAGAACTCCAGTTACCTTTGTTCAGAACTCAGACACTGCACTGTGTAACTAAAACATGGGCAGCATACCTCCTCCCAAATCCTGATACAGCCTCAGCATTACACAGCCTGGGCTGGTTTCAACTGTAGAAGTGAGAGCATAAACATGGTGTCACTCTACAATAGTTAAAACCAGCCAAAGGCTTATTAGCTCAGGACTGGTGCTTCTGTAGAAAGGGGGTTTTCAAAGTGGTGTGTCCTGCATTAACAAATGTTTAATCTCAAACTGATCTCCCTAGGTGGTGGGAGCTCTGGAGTATGAACTTGCCACCCCATTGGTCCTGGTATGATGGACAGGAAGGGCTGGCAAAATCATACACAATGAACTGATTACGGAGTCGTTTTGGATTGATATGCTCTTTTCCAGAGAAACATTTTGCAGAATGAATTAAGTCAATGATGTGGTTAAGAATCAGTATTACATTAATGGGGCCAATTATACTGCTGACTCCTTCATTGACTCTGGGAACAGTGAGGTAAAACAAGAACATATGGATAATACGTTAGGTGACTTAACTGAATTGACTCCGCAAATTGCCTTTAGAAAGTGTACAAACTATGACCCTAGCTTAGACTGCTTAAGACGACGGGTAGGGTGACCTGCAACTGAAATGTTATTATGGAAAATGGGCTTTTGTATCATATGCTATAGCCCACCTTTGACAGACCTGGAAAGCCAACAGATACTTTTTAGTAACCAGCCTAATTCAGTCCCAATTACCAAACCTAGTTCATGATATATCATTGGTCAGATATCTAGAATTCAGAGACATTTGTCATATCCCAAGAGGTAACAAGGTATCATCCGCCTGTAACAGTTGTCAGAGTGTAGTAAAACAGGACAACTGACCATGTCCTCCTTTACATACTATGCCAGTAATTGGGGAGCCTTTCCAATGAGTTGCTGTTGATCTCATTGAACCCCTTGGTAGACCCATAAGAACAATACATATGGAGTTTAGTGGATTATACCACACAATAATTTAAAAATTGAAGCACCAACTCTAGCAATGCTTTGATACAGGTATTTCAAAGTTGGGTTTCCCTGTGAAACCGATTTATGCCCAAATTATTACAATGTTTACATCATCTCATTCTACTCCATATCATCCTCAGATTAATTTGTTATATGAAATATTTTAATTTGATTTTAAAAATGGTGTTACCTTTGTTTGTTTGTTCAGTGTAGTGATTGGAGAAGTTTTTCCTCTAATTTTTGCTGGTCAAAAAATAAAAGACAGTTTTTCCCCAAATAGTTTATCAGAGATGAGAGCACGGACCTCTGTGTTTATTTAGAGACTATTGAAAGGGAACTATGCATAAAATTTCTAGAATCTAGAGCAGATGATGGGATTGGTTAGGGCACATTTACTGAAAACCCAACATAAACAGAATCCCCTTTATGATCTATAAATTACTAGGGATGAGCGCGCTCGGATTTCTGAAATCCGAGCCCACCCGAACGTTGCGGATCCGAGTCGGATCCGAGACAGATCCGGGTATTGGCGCCAAATTCAAAAGTGAAACTGAGGCTCTGACTCATAATCCCGTTGTCGGATCTCGCGATACTCGGATCCTATAAATTCCCCGCTAGTCGCCGCCATCTTCACTCGGGCATTGATCAGGGTAGAGGGAGGGTGTGTTAGGTGGTCCTCTGTGCTGTTTAGTTCTGTGCTGTTTAGTTCTGTGCTGTTTAGTTCTGTGCTGTTTAGTTCTGTGCTGTGCTGTGCTGTTTAGTGCTGTGCTGTGCTGTGCTGTGCTGTGCTGTGCTGTGCTGTGCTGTGCTGTGTTCTGCAGTATCAGTCCAGTGGTGCTGTGTGCTGTGCTCTGTCCTTCTGAGGTCAGTGGTGCTGCTGGGTCCTGTGCTGTGTCCTGTTCAGTCCAGTGGTGCTGTGTCCTGTGCTCTGTGCTTCTAAGGGCATAGTTATTTCCCCAATATTCCCCTGTGTTTAAAAAAATAAAAAAAAGTTTTTTTAAAAAATACCAAAAACTACTTCAATATTTTTTAATTACCACAAAATTTTCACAACCAATCCTGCAGTATAAGCCCATTGGTACTGCAATATTACCAAGTTCACACATTCAGCAGTAAAAGTCCAGTGGTACTGCAATATTACAAAGTTTACACATTCTGCAGTATCAGTCCAGTGGTGCTGTGTCCTGTGCTCTGTCCTGCTGAGTTCCGTAGTGCTGCTGGGTCCTGTGCCGTGTCCTGTTCAGTCCAGTGGTGCTGTGTCCTGTGCTCTGTGCTTCTAAGGGCATAGTTATTTCCCCATTATTCCCAAGTTTTTAAAAAATAAAAAAAAAGTAAAAAATAATAAAAAATTTAAAAAAAAAAAAAATATATAATAATTATAACCAAATTTGCAAAACCAATCCAGCATTATAAGTCCATTGGTACTGCAATATTACCAAGTTCACACATTCTGCAGTATCAGTCCAGTGGTGCTGTGTCCTGTGCTCTGTCCTGCTGAGTTCCGTAGTGCTGCTGGGTCCTGTGCCGTGTCCTGTTCAGTCCAGTGGTGCTGTGTCCTGTGCTCTGTGCTTCTAAGGGCATAGTTATTTCCCCATTATTCCCAAGTTTTTAAAAAATAAAAAAAAAGTAAAAAATAATAAAAAATTTAAAAAAAAATAAATATATAATAATTATAACCAAATTTGCAAAACCAATCCAGCATTATAAGTCCATTGGTACTGCAATATTACCAAGTTCACACATTCTGCAGTATCAGTCCAGTGGTGCTGTGTCCTGTGCTCTGTCCTGCTGAGTTCCGTAGTGCTGCTGGGTCCTGTGCCGTGTCCTGTTCAGTCCAGTGGTGCTGTGTCCTGTGCTCTGTGCTTCTAAGGGCATAGTTATTTCCCCACTATTCCCAAGTTTTTTAAAAATAAAAAAAAAGTAAAAAAAAATAAAAAAAAAAAAAAATATATAATAATTATAACCAAATTTGCAAAACCAATCCAGCAGTATAAGTCCATTGGTACTGCAATATTACCAAGTTCACACATTCTGCAGTATCTTGTGCTACATATAATGGAGACCAAAAATTTGGAGGATAAAGTAGGGAAAGATCAAGACCCACTTCCTCCTAATGCTGAAGCTGCTGCCACTAGTCATGACATAGACGATGAAATGCCATCAACGTCGTCTTCCAAGCCCGATGCCCAATCTCGTAGTACCGGGCATGTAAAATCCAAAAAGCCCAAGTTAAGAAAAAGTAGCAAAAAGAGAAACTTAAAATCATCTGAGGAGAAACGTAAAGTTGCCAATATGCCATTTACGACACGGAGTGGCAAGGAACGGCTTAGGCCCTGGCCCGTGTTCATGACTAGTGGTTCAGCTTCACCCACGGATCTTAGCCCTCCTCCTCCTCCCCCCCCCTACAAAAAATTGAAGAGAGTTATGCTGTCAGCAACAAAACAGCAAACAACTCTGCCTTCTAAAGAGAAATTATCACAAATCCCCAAGGCGAGTCCAAGGGTGTTGGTGGTTGTCAAGCCTGACCTTCCCATCACTGTACGGGAAGAGGTGGCTCGGGAGGAGGCTATTGATGATGTAGCTGGCGCTGTGGAGGAACTTGATGATGAGGATGGTGATGTGGTTATTGTAAATGAGGCACCAGGGGGGGAAACAGCTGATGTCCATGGGATGAAAAAGCCCATCGTCATGCCTGGTCAGAAGACCAAAAAATGCACCTCTTCGGTCTGGAGTTATTTTTATCCAAATCCAGACAACCAATGTATGGCAATATGTAGCTTATGTAAAGCTCAAATAAGCAGGGGTAAGGATCTTGCCCACCTAGGAACATCCTCCCTTATACGTCACCTGAATAACCTTCATAGTTCAGTGGTTAGTTCAGGAACTGGGGCTAGGACCCTCATCGGTACAGGGACACCTAAATCCCGTGGTCCAGTTGGATACACACCAGCAACACCCTCCTCGTCAACTTCCTCCACAATCTCCATCAGATTCAGTCCTGCAGCCCAAGTCACCAGCCAGACTGAGTCCTCCTCAATACGGGATTCATCCGAGGAATCCTGCAGCGGTACGCCTACTACTGCCACTGCTGCTGTTGCTGCTGTTAGTCGGTCATCTTCCCAGAGGGGAAGTCGTAAGACCGCTAAGTCTTTCACCAAACAATTGACCGTCCAACAGTCGTTTGCCATGACCACCAAATACGATAGTAGTCACCCTATTGCAAAGCGTATAACTGCGGCTGTAACTGCAATGTTGGTGTTAGACGTGCGCCCGGTGTCCGCCATCAGTGGAGTGGGATTTAGAGGGTTGATGGAGGTATTGTGTCCCCGGTACCAAATCCCCTCGAGATTCCACTTCACTAGGCAGGCGATACCAAAAATGTACAGAGAAGTACGATCAAGTGTCCTCAGTGCTCTTAAAAATGCGGTTGTACCCACTGTCCACTTAACCACGGACATGTGGACAAGTGGTTCTGGGCAAACGAAGGACTATATGACTGTGACAGCCCACTGGGTAGATGCATCCCCTTCCGCAGCAACAGCAACAGCTGCATCAGTAGCAGCATCTACAAAATGGCTGCTCATGCAAAGGCAGGCAACATTGTGCATTACAGGCTTTAATAAGAGGCACAACGCTGACAACATATTAGAGAAAATGAGGGAAATTATCTCCCAGTGGCTTACCCCACTTAGACTCTCATGGGGATTTGTGGTGTCAGACAATGCCAGTAACATTGTGCGGGCATTAAATATGGGCAATTTCCAGCACGTCCCATGTTCTGCCCACACCATTAATTTGGTGGTGCAGCATTACCTCAAGAGTGACAGGGGTGTGCAGGAGATGCTTGCGGTGGCCCGCAAAATTGCTGGACACTTTCGGCATTCAGCCAGTGCCTACCGCAGACTAGAGGCACATCAAAAAAGCTTGAACCTGCCCTGCCATCACCTCAAACAAGAGGTTGTGACGCGCTGGAACTCCACCCTCTATATGCTGCAGAGGATGGAGGAGCAGCAGAAGGCCATTCAGGCCTACACAGCCACCTACGACATAGGCAAAGGAGTGGGGATGCGCCTGAGTCAAGCGCAGTGGAGACTGATTTCCGTGTTGTGCAAGGTTCTGCAGCCATTTGAACTTGCCACACGAGAAGTCAGTTCCGACACTGCCAGCTTGAGTCAGGTCATTCCCCTGATCAGGCTGTTGCAGAAGCAGCTGGAGAAAGTGAGGGAGGAGCTGGTAAGCCATTGCGATTACAGCAAGCATGTAGCTCTTGTGGATGTAGCCCTTCGTACGCTTTGCCAGGATCCGAGGGTGGTCACTCTTTTAAAGTCAGAGGAATACATTCTGGCCACCGTGCTCGATCCTCGGTTTAAAGCGTATGTTGTGTCTCTGTTTCCGGCGGACACAAATCTACAGCGGTGCAAAGACCTGCTGGTCAGGAGATTGTCCTCTGAAGAGGACCGTGACATGCCAACAGCTCCACCCTCATTTTCTTCCACATCTATGGCTGCGAGGAAAAAGCTCAGTTTTCCCAAAAGAGGCACAGGCGGGGATGCTGATAACATCTGGTCCGGACTGAAGGACCTGCCAACCATTGCAGACATGTCTACTCTCGCT
The DNA here is from genome assembly GCF_038048845.1 of Mixophyes fleayi. Lineage (NCBI taxonomy): Eukaryota > Metazoa > Chordata > Amphibia > Anura > Limnodynastidae > Mixophyes > Mixophyes fleayi. The sequence goes on along the minus strand of NC_134403.1, from coordinate 213,199,303 downwards.
GCATTGGATGCTGTCACAATAGAAAAAATTGTGGATGATTACTTTGCTGACACCATCCAAGTAGACATGTCAGACAGTCCATATTGTTACTGGCAGGAAAAAAAGGCAGTTTGGAAGCCCCTGTACAAACTGGCTCTATTTTACCTGAGTTGTCCCCCCTCCAGTGTGTACTCGGAAAGAGTTTTTAGTGCAGCGGGGAACCTGGTCAGTGAGCGGCGAAGGAGGTTGCTTCCTCACAACGTTGAAAAAATGATGTTTATAAAAATGAATAATCAATTCCTCAATGAAGTACAGCACTGCCCTCCAGATACTACAGAGGGACCTGTGGTTGTGGAGTCCAGCGGGGACGAATTGATAATGTGTGATGAGGAGGAAGTACACACTGTAGGGGGAGAGGAATCAGAGGTTGAGGATGAGGACGACATCTTGCCTCAGTAGAGCCTGTTTAGTCTGTACAGGGAGAGATGAATAGCTTTTTTGGTGTGGGGGCCCAAACAAACCAATCATTTCAGTCAAAGTTGTTTGGTAGGCCCTGTCGCTGAAATGATTGGTTTGTTAAAGTGTGCATGTCCTATTTCAACAACAGACCTCTCAACTGCAGCTCATCCCTCCTCTGCGGGGATAATGTCTCCTGTGCTCTGACACGTCACTCTGTGTACTCTCAGCCTCAGGATCTGACACTACAGCTACCATGCCTCTTGTAGCAGCCCTCACTCCAGGGCCTCTTCCATGTGCAGTGTCCCCCTCTCTCTTGGGTTCACTATAGTGGCATGGAGTTCTCCCCCTCATCCAGGGCACACATTCCTTGCCCTGGCTCAGTCACCACGCTCAGACTTCCAGGCAATGCTGGGGGAGCCTGGGAGCTTCCACCCCAGGTCCCCAGCTACAACTCTCCTCTCCTGTGTCTTCTCTCTCTTTCTGACACTTTAAAGATCGTGCCTTTAAATGAAAAAGTCAGTCTTCATTGCACGACTATGTGCAAGTGCAACAGGGACATTTTTTTGGGTTTACAAAGTCAAACAATAACACTACGACCCTGTCTGTCTGGGGTCTGTCAATGACGAATTGTCTGGAGCATGTTTTGAGGAGGTATTGTGGCCCCGGTATCAAATTGGGTACCGGGGCCACCCCACTACGCAGTCCAGATACTTGTTTGGTGGAATTCTGACACGTGGAGGGTGTATTTATTTTATTGTGGCCCCGGTATCAAATTGGGTACCGGGGCCACCCCACTACGCAGTCCAGATACTTGTTTGGTGGAATTCTGACACGTGGAGGGTTTTTTAATTATATTGTGGCCTCGGTACCAAATTGTGTACCGGGGCCACCACACTACGCAGTCAAGATAGATAGATGCGTATCATAGATAAAGTACATTCAGTGGTGTGGGGCAAATTGAAAAATATTCAAAATGCACTGACATTATCAAAAACAAGAGGTTGTCACACGCTAAAACTCCAACATGTATATGATGGAGAGGATGGAGGAGCAGCCGTATGTGTAGTGTAATGCAGACCTGTTGAAGGTTTTTTATATATTTTATTGTGGTGCCCAGTGCCCACTCCTCTAGGCAGTCCAGGTACATTTATTGGTGCGATTCATAAAAGTTCAGGGTTTTTAATATATCTTGTGGTGACCCACTCCTCTACGCAGTCCAGGTACATTTATTGGTGCGATTCATAAAAGTTCAGGGTTTTTAATATATTGTGGTGACCCACTCCTCTACGCAGTCCAGGTACATTTATTGGTGCGATTCATAAAAGTTCAGGGTTTTTAATATATTGTGGTGACCCACTCCTCTACGCAGTCCAGGTACATTTATTGGTGCGAATCAAACAAGTTGATGGTTTTCTTATTATATATATTGTGGTGACCCACTCCTCTACGCAGTCCAGGTACATTTATTGGTGCGATTCATAAAAGTTCAGGGTTTTTAATATATTGTGGTGACCCACTCCTCTACGCAGTCCAGGTACAATTATTGGTGCGAATCATAAAAGTTCAGGGTTTTTAAGATATTGTGGTGACCCACTCCTCTACGCAGTCCAGGTACAATTATTGGTGCGAATCATAAAAGTTCAGGGTTTTTAATATATCTTGTGGTGACCCACTCCTCTACGCAGTCCAGGTACATTTATTGGTGCGATTCATAAAAGTTCAGGGTTTTTAATATATTGTGGTGACCCACTCCTCTACGCAGTCCAGGTACATTTATTGGTGCGAATCAAACAAGTTGATGGTTTTCTTATTATATATATTGTGGTGACCCACTCCTCTACGCAGTCCAGGTACATTTATTGGTGTGATTCATAAAAGTTCAGGGTTTTTAATATATTGTGGTGACCCACTCCTCTACGCAGTCCAGGTACATTTATTGGTGCGAATCAAACAAGTTGGTGGTTTTCTTATTATATATATTGTGGTGACCCACTCCTCTACGCAGTCCAGGTACATTTATTGGTGCGATTCATAAAAGTTCAGGGTTTTTAATATATTGTGGTGACCCACTCCTCTACGCAGTCCAGGTACATTTATTGGTGCGAATCAAACTAGTTGATGGTTTTCTTATTATATATATTGTGGTGACCCACTCCTCTACGCAGTCCAGGTACATTTATTGGTGCGATTCATAAAAGTTCAGGGTTTTTAATATATTGTGGTGACCCACTCCTCTACGCAGTCCAGGTACAATTATTGGTGCGAATCATAAAAGTTCAGGGTTTTTAAGATATTGTGGTGACCCACTCCTCTACGCAGTCCAGAAAGATACCTTTTTGCAACGTTTTGGACTAATAACTATATTGTGAGGTGTTCAGAATACACTGTAAATTAGTGGAAATGCTTGTTATTGAATGTTATTGAGGTTAATAATAGCCTAGGAGTGAAAATAAGCCCAAAAACTTGATTTTTAAACTTTTTATGTTTTTTTCAAAAAAAATCCGAATCCAATACCTTAAATCCGAACCGAGACCTTTCGTCAAGTGTTTTGCGAGACAAATCCGAACCTCAAAAATAACGAAAATCCGGATCCAAAACACAAAACATGAGACCTCAAAAGTCGCCGGTGCACATCCCTATAAATTACAGAGTGAATTTTTCATGTGGGCTTTAGACTTTTACTATTGATTCTGAAAAAACCACAGGCAGCCTGGGCAGGGCACTATATGGCATGGATATAAAAGTCTAATCACCCTTATTGGAATTACAGGTGTTTATAATTTAAATCCTGAAATAAACATAAATCATGTCAGATCTTTTGCCACCTCTAATGTGGCCTAGAAACAACAAAAAATTCAAGTGGAAAACAAATACACAACTTTAAGGAAAAAAAAAAATGGAACTAAAAACACAACTGCAATACTCTGTATAAGTGTACACACAGTTTCATAATGGGGCTGTATCTGTAATTAGAGTTAACTAATCACATTAAAAATCATGTTTAAAGGTAATTTGCATTCAACTACCAGCAGTGATTGACCCCAAATAAAGAGCAGCTGTTCCTATAGGATTTTCTTGCAGTTTCCTTTGACTATCATCAATTAGTGTAAAAATCTAAAATTTGCAAAAAAAAATACATTAAATTACCCCAAACCATGTGGGAAAATGTTTTACGGTCCTGTAGTAGCAAGGCTGAACTTTTTGGCCCTAATTCTATAAGATATGTCTGGTGAGGGCATAATGAATAGCACTAAATATCAAAATATTTTGGCATGAAACAAGCTCCCCTCTGCTGTCTTCTCAATGTGATGGACTTTTATGCAAGGGAGAGTGGGATTGAATTGCACAGTCTAGGTGTGCAAATTGATAGTGATTTATTCAAAAAGACTTACGGGTATAATAAAAGCAAAAAATGCTTCCACAAAAGTGTATTTTAAAGGGGTGCACACTTAAGCAACCAGGATAACGTTGGTCCTTTATTTCACTTCTTTTCCTACAAATTGCCTATTTCTTTTTCACTTGAATTTTGTTGCAGCAAGGGCATTTTAAAGGTTTAAAAAGTGTGACCTGATATAAGGGAGTATAGACTTGTTATATCCACTGTACACAAACAGTATGTAGATAGATAGATTTGAAAAGGGGTTAATTTACCACGGTCTGATAACCAGAACAAGACCTATCCCCCAGGAAAAGGTACATACAAGGTTAAGGATACTGCAGTTACCTTAAGGTAGTGTTTCCCAAACTCAGTCCTCAGGGACCCCAAACAGTGCATGTTTTCCATATCTCCTTGCTGGAGCACAGGTGTATTCATTACTGACTGACACTTTGTAACAGATCCACAGGTGGTATAATTACAATGTGTCAGTCAGTAATGAATACACCTGTGCTCCAGCAAGGAGATATGGAAAACATGCACTGTTAGGGGTCCCTGAGGACTAGGTTTGGGAAACACTGCCTTAAGGAAAGATTTTACTCACAAGTGCATGACATGAGTGTGATTGATAAGGTGTGCTATGTTACTGTGTTGTTGTGAGGAGCTAAAACAGCAACTTTTTAAGAAGACACTGATTTGGCAATTCTTAAAAAAGATAGATAGATAGATATAATATAAGTTGGTGACTGTTTGGTATTGGTAATTGGTATTTTAAACAAAGCAAATAAAAGTATTTTCATTAAAGAGCTGTTTTTAATTAGTGTAAAGGATGCAACCAATAACATAGTTCTGAAGCCCTCACTATCCCATATGATATTATGCAAGGTGGCTGGAAATATATATAGCCCCCTAGCTGCAAATAAATAATAATTTGAAGATTCCTGCTGAGTTGGATTATTCAGTGTCAAATGTTTAATTCTCAGGTCTGACATGACAGCATCCTTCAAGGACTAAAATTAGCTTTAATGTAAATGATCACTGTATTCTGGCCTCTCAGCTCCACTGCTTACATTTAACACTACACACCTCCATCATTCTGCCATTATGCAAACATTTTGATAGGCGATAAAAATTGTTAATAACGAAGGTAGAACAGCGGACTCATTCAAGTCAGTCTATGGTGATTAATACATTTCACTGCTTTTCAAATTGAAACTTCATTTGGGAGGACAAAAAAATGAATGATGATCTATAATTAGAGAGTCCCATTGGGGAACAGAACATCTATTGTTACAAGGTCTATACAGGGAATTCCTCACTGAGTAATCTATGTGAGGCCTTTGCATGGCAATAAAGAATGGATAGCAGAATTTAACTCTGTGGAAAGGAAACCACTGATCTTCTATTAAATGACATTTTATATTAAATAGTTTAAATTTTTGTGTAGGAAGAAAAAGAATGACATGCCATTAAAGGGCTACTTACCACAGAAATATTTAAATATTGAAGTCCAGGTATGAGGTATATACATGCATTTTAAAGTACTAAACTAATAACACTGACTTCTGCTGATTAATTTTACTATTGGATATTTCTATAATCTTTAAAGGAGCGTTACACGGATACCATCCTTTTTACCTATTACTTCTGTGGTCGCTCTGATGGGAATTCAGATCTTATGCCCATATGCCCAAATTTCATTAAGGCAATATGGTGTCAGTAGGAAAGTTGGAGAGTGGTGTGTCTGATTGTACTGACATCCATCACTGAAAGAAATGACAGTAGACTCCTAATAGGAAAGGTTTACACTCCTCTCTTATTTCTAGTGCTTTTGAGCCAATTTGCAGGGAAACTAGCAACGTGGGCTTCCCTGCCATAGTGACAACCAGCACTTGGCTGTCCAGAATTGGGTTTAATTTCCTAGGGTGGTTGGGCTGGCAAAAACTGCGGGCTACTCCCTTGGAAAAAAACAGACTCAGGCTGAGTGGCCTGGGATGTAGGCTAGTAAAAGAATGTAAAATGATATTGAAGAATTTTAACATGTTGCAGTACTGGTCCCAGTCTTCAACATGGGAAATTCCCACTGTGTAAATAAAAGGGCAAGCCTGTGTCTCAGTAGCAATGGGGCTCCATAAGGAGCAGATAAATGTCACTGTGGGGTTTTTATTTTTTAAGCCCTGCAATATACAGTCTAATGGAGTTCCTGAAGAACTCTCTCCCCCCTGATCCCAGGAAATAAATGAGAAATAAAATGCTGAATGAAGGTTATGTATTGGTATGTGTTTATTCCCAACAAAGGTGTTTGTAAATGGTGTTTGTGTTCTATTTCAGCACTTTTGGTCATAGCTCTTCATATGTACAGACACACAGTTAGCATGTGTCAGAAATTCTTGCACTCCTTGAGTAAGACTCAATATCCAAGGACTCTCCTCCATACCAGTGCCGTAACTAGCCATTTTAGTGCCCTGGGCGAGACAGGGAACCGGCGCCCCCCATCTAAGTGGGAGTGTCAATTGTCGGGTGGGTGTGGTCAACCTACTGTGGGGGCGTGGCTAGCACTTTACAAGTTCTAGACCGCACTGAAACCACCTCCCTCTCCATTATTCTTGGTCTGGCTTTGTAAGGATCTTTATGTAATAAGCCTCCATAGAATCAAAGTACTTTAAATGCAGCTATCACATGCTAGCTGTATAAAAAAATTAATTGGTTATTGAAATAAAACTCACTGAAACAAATTAAAACATAAATGTAATGGTACCATCTGTATCACACTGCCCCTTCATCCCACTGTGCTCTCCATAACAGTTTCTCCTTTATCACACCGTGCCATGGAGCCATCTCTATCATTGTGCCCCCTTGTCACCATCACACTAAATATAATATATATAACACAAAACAAATGGGAGGGGACGCCAAATAGTATAATACTGTATATAAAAATACAGAAAGGTGTACCAAAAGTCAGAATCTTAACCACTAAATAGGTATAGACACTCAGGTAATAATAGTGGATCAACAGGAAGAAGGAAATGAGGAACCACTCTAGAACACCAGCGCCGTGCCAATATAATATGCGTACCAGATAAAAGATCTTTAAAGCTTATCTGTAGGTATAACCGGTATCTTCACCAATCAAGTTGAGCCTTATTACCCCATGGGAATAGCAGATGCTTCATACAATGTTGAAAGGTTCCAGAACTGGCACTTCATATATACTCAGTAGTATTCAGGATAATGGAGAGGAAGAAACTCACATAGTGTAATGCTGTATAGCAATACATTTATTACATAAATAATGTGGATGTGCACTTACATAAAAAATATATATATATATATATACACACACATGTACACACACACATACAATATAAAGAGCCTCCTAGTGTCCGCCGTACCTTACAGAGAGCATTCCTGTGACCGCCATACCTTACAGAGAGCATTCCTGTGACCGCCATACTATACAGAGAGCATTCCTGTGACCGCCATACTATACAGAGAGCATTCCTGTGACCGCCATACTATACAGAGAGGATTCCTATGATCACCATACTATACAGAGAGCATTCCTATGACCACCATACTATACAGAGAGCATTCCTGTGACCGCCATACTATACAGAGAGGATTCCTATGATCGCCATACAATACAGAGAGCATTTCTGTGACCACCATACTATACAGAGAGCATTCCTGTGACCACCATACTATACAGAGAGCATTCCTGTGACCGCCATACTATACAGAGAGGATTCCTATGATCACCATACAATACAGAGAGCATTCCTGTGACCACCATACTATACAGAGAGGATTCCTATGATCACCATACTATACAGAGAGCATTCCTGTGACCACCATACTATACAGAGAGCATTCTTGTGACTGCAATACAGATAAATACCTCACCTGAAATTAATAGACCCCACCATTAAATTAAAAAGCCCCATCAATAAATTAAATTGACCCACCAGCACCCCACAAATAAACTAGTACCCATTAAATAATTAGCCCCGCCTAAACGTCACCATTAAATTAATAGCCTACCTCCCACCCATGTACTAAGACACCCAACCTCCCTACCCTCATATCACACATTATATTAATACATACCCCCCTTCCCTCACACATTAGGGCAGCATACCCCCCCATCCCTCATAAAGCATAGCAGCATCCCCCCCCTCCATAATAGCAAGATGCAGCACACATTCCTCCCCTCCCTAATAGCAGCACACATTCCCCCCCTCCCTAATAGCAGCACACATTCCCCCCTCCCTAATAGCAGCATACATCCCCTCCCCCCCTCCATAATTGCAGCTTACATTCCCCCCCTGCCTCCCTCCATAATTTCAGCTTACATTCCCCCCCCCCTTGCCTCCATCCATAATTGCAGCTTACATTCCCCCCTCTCCTTGCCACCATCCATAATTGCAGCTTACATTCCCCCCCTCTTGCCTCCATCCATAATTGCAGCTTACATCCCCCCCCCCTTGCCTCCATCCATAATTGCAGCTTACATCCCCCCCCCCTTGCCTCCATCCATAATTGCAGCTTACATTCCCCCCTCCCCTTGCCACCATCCATAATTGCAGCTTACATTCCCCCCCTCTTGCCTCCATCCATAATTGCAGCTTACATTCCCCCCCCCCTTGCCTCCATCCATAATTGCAGCTTACATTCCCCCCTCCCCTTGCCACCATCCATAATTGCAGCTTACATTCCCCCCCTCTTGCCTCCATCCATAATTGCAGCTTACATCCCCCCCCCCTTGCCTCCATCCATAATTGCAGCTTACATTCCCCCCTCCCCTTGCCACCATCCATAATTGCAGCTTACATTCCCCCCCTCTTGCCTCCATCCATAATTGCAGCTTACATCCCCCCCTCCCCTCCATAATTGCAGCTTACATCTCCTCCATAATTGCAGCTTACATCCCCTCCATAATTGCAGCTTACATCCCCTCCATAATTGCAGCTTACATCCCCCTTCCCCTGCTTTGAAACTTACCTCCTGTCCAGCCGTCGCTGCCTGGCTCCTCTCTGCTTCTCTGCTCCTCTGCTGCCTAGCAACGTCATGACATCAGACGCTGAGGCAGAGGGCAGAGTTCAGAAGGGGGTGGAGCCGGGTGCCGGCCGCCATCTTGGATGCGCCGGGCGGCCGGCAGTCTGAATCTGAGGTCTGTTTAATTATTTTTTTTTCTTTTCACTCCTCACACAGAAGTCGGTGCGGGCGGCCACTGCGCCCCCTAGGGACTGCGCCCGGGGCGGCGGCACCGCCCGCACCGGCCTCGTTACGGCTCTGCTCCATACGTTTACAGTATCCCCTACACCAGGGACCTTCATCCACAATTTGTAGCCACGCTGCAGTAATGCAGTAATCCCCTGTCACTTTCTGGAGGCACTTTCCAAGTGGGCTCTTCTTCCGCTGCTATACTAACCATCATCCCACTTATCAAGGGACCATCTTTCATAACCATGATGATGCTGGCAACTATCTTTGCTGAATACTTGAATGCAGAATTCTCTTGGCTTAAAAGACTTTCCACATTCCATGTCTTATAGGTGGGACTTTATATCTGAGGACATTCTTTCTTGGAGTATTTCCCTTACTCACCAAAACTCTTCCACTAAGCACACACACCTCTTCTCTCAGGAGCTGCTACTTAATAACATAGGTGCCTACACCTAACTGATGCCCTTCTTCTGGGTTAGTCCTGAAGGTAACATTTCCCTTTGTCACTGCTTCACTGCAACAATTCCCCATTCTACCTATGGAGTCTCTCTTTTTCTAAATATGGGCATAGATAAACTTGTCCCATGTGGCAACTGCCATGTACCCAACCCTCTTGGTTGCTACTCTGGGATACCCCTGGTGGTGGGGATTCCTTTCTACTTATTCTCTCAGGGGTTAATCTAAAGTTGTATTCTTGCAGCATCCGCCACACATCCCACTTGCCGGGGACCCAGGATCTCCCTCCTACCTCCTGGGTGCCAGTTTACATGATGACCACTAATCCATAGAGTTCGGACACCAGAGTATTTATAGGCTTTTGCATCACTAAACTCTGCCACCTCATAATGATGCGGCTGTCTACAACACTGGAACTATCCCCACTCCTCGCCTCCTTCAGTAGCCTTTCTGGTTACCTCGCCAGCTGTCATTATTATCAGGTCCAGAAGATAATGGTGTTACATTTAAATACTTTTGGATATAGAACAACTGATTTTGTATCTGTTTTATAATCCCCTATTGCCTTTTCAAATCACCTCTTTCAATCTTATTTACTTGTGGGAATTCTAATACAGCAGCTCAGAGGTGTGGCAAGGGGCAAGACTCTTATTATTAGTAGAGTGGTATGACATAATTGGTGACAGTGGCACCAATACCAGGAACCTAGAATCTGGGCTGTTCCTCCTAAATCGAGACAGTCATGCTGTGACAGTTCTGCTGCTTATCATCTATCAACTAGTTATCAATACTCACCTAACTCCCTATACTACTTGCTTGTACAGAGCACAGATTGCTTGTAACTGCACCTGGATCTCATCCCCTGCATGGAACGATTGTTGACAATGACAACAGGAGGCCGTAAGAAAAAAGAGAAAGTGGCATTTTAATTCCTGGCAGAAGAGAAAATGGGGAAGAGATAAACTCCTTCACCTCAAAGGAGATGATTTAGTATATGGAGGATGGGAGAGAGCAGTGCAACAAGAATCATGTGAATTATTATTATTATTAATCATAACCATGTGTGCATCATTGCACTGCCCTGACTCCTCTGGCTAACACCAACCCCCCCCATCCAACCTAGGTGGATGCCCTTCCCAAGATAAATATAAAGGAAAGTATTTTCTACATATTTGCCTTGATTCTAATATTCATGTGTGCCATTCTAGTGTCTTTAAAAGCCTAGTGTGCTCCTTAGAACCATTTATGGTACATATATGGAAAAGCATCACAGGTTGAACCCTTTTTTGCAGTGTATCACAAGCACAACAAAAATTGAAAACCCATTATTTGGCATGTAGGCCACTCTTACCTTATTAGATAACGATAGGTAAGTATATAGCTATAGAATGAGTGTAATACTCCAAATATGACAGGGTTTGCCAGCCTTTGCTATAATGTAGTTTGAATGATTCAATAACTGTGGGCTCAACAAATCATGAAGAGGAAAGGTAATAACAATTTGTTAACTTCACAAGTACACTTGATGAGCAGCACCAATCCTTTTGTTTGGTTTTTTTTGCATCATTTTACCTTTACTTTGCCATTTTGTTTCTTTGTTTTTAAATTTGTATTTATTTATTGAGAATAAAAAGAATAATTAAACGGAATATCAAATATACATATACAACTTCAGGGTGGTGCATAATAAAGAAAGAGCAAAGAATACATGACTGGATTGTACTGGATAGGTACATAGGCTGGCGATATTGAAAAACAAAACAAAAAGGAGACGAGGGAAGAGTGGGAGGAGGGAGAGAGGGAGTGGTTGTTAGTAGAGGAATGTGGGGAGTGTAAAAAAAAAAAGGAGAAGGGGCGAGTGAGTAAGATGTTAAGTTTTGTGGATGTGGATGGATAAGGAGTAATAGAAAGATGAGATCCTTAGTGTCAAAAAATTGAGTCCAGGCATTCCAAAAAGACAAAAACTAATTTGGCCGATCATGAATCAGGCTAATTATGTGTTTGAGTTTTAATGATAATATGTATTATGTATTCTTTTGTTCATATAGTACATCACAGTATGTTTATAGAGACATTGTGTAACTCCGCTTTTAGTATCTGCTGCTTTATGTTTATCCATAGCACACAAAACCCATGGATTTAAATTAGAACACATATACCTATTCATCATTATCTGGCTCAGAACCTCCTTTGGATCATTGGGCCCTGACAGGTGTTTATTTTCCTTGTGCAGGTTTTCATTGAAAGACAGCGGGTAATAGTATTTCATATTCCCATCCGCATCGAGATGATACAGAGGCTAACCTCCCACTACATAATAGAGTCCGGATGGCATATTGTGAGCAGTGGTTAGATGACCTTTCTAATCCACGCAAAATCATGATTTATACAGAGGCAACTGAGCAGAATCAAAGGACAAGGCACTATTCATTATAGATGCATTGGGAAAAGAACAACAAAATTCACACCCCATTAATTACAAAAAGAAATGTATGACTCCAAAGCCAAGGTTTAACTCCTTTCTGTTTTTCTCCTTGAAGGGATTAAAATATGAACCCTTGGCAACAGTCTTATTCATTTATTTCCCCATCACACTTTTTTGCCTTGAAAAATATATTGTTATAATCACTTACATAGTTCTCAGGAGAATATTCATAACAGTAGAATGGCATTAGTCTCAACACAGTGCTTACATTGAAAAGTCTCTCACTCCTGATTATATTACTGTCATGTTTTTCTTTAACCTACAGTAGATATTTGCACTGTGCTGTTTACCCATTTGTGCAGGTCTTGTCAAGCATTCTTACTTCTTAAAGATCCACCCAGCCTTTTGAATCCTGTCTCTTCTTTGTCAGCTTCAACTTACTTCTGTGTCCACCTGCACAACCTCCCCCTTCCTCACCAACCACGACTTTGAAACCGACTTTAAAGACAAAGTAACAACATTTAACACACACAAGACCCCACACACCTTCTCCTATATTCTACAATCAACACTCAGTTTATCAGTCCCAGTGATCATTTTTTTGCAGGTCAACACCCCTAGGAAATTCAGGCCTGTGCTGAACAGGCAAGGCACTGTTCCACTATCAAAGATGAACCCCATGCTGCGTGTTAACCCAGCCTGTTATATCTGGTGCTGGCTGTGGCTTTTGCAGGGGGACCTGTTTGCTCTGTTTGTCCCTCCGCATTAGTGACCAGCTCAGGGTATGAGCGCAAGTTCTTGATTCATCTTCGGTGGGAGGACACAAGCGGTTTTTTATTTATATATATTTTATACAGATTTAAGTTGAGTATCGTTATGTGCATTAAATGTATCTTCATGCAGCCACATTGTAACACACCATGTTGATTGTGATGAGATGGGGTTACCGTTATCACCCCCTATCTATCACTATTAACCAAAAGACTGCACCTGGTTGCTAAGGACTCTGGTGGACCCTATCAGTATTATTATTATTATTATTATTATGTCTCTGACTGGGAATATATGGACTACAGTCTCTTGTTCTTAAATATAGCCAGATGCACTGCTGGTGGGATATAAGATGGCTGCAACATTATTTCCTCAACTCCCTCCCCCTCTCATCACATCCACAGAATGTGAGCTGCACCTTCAGCCTCCTAAAGAAAACAAATGCTTGTAAGGAGTTAAAAGAAATTATTGTTCTTCCTTAACAGGGATTTTGAATCTCATTAACCAGTTCGGACCACCATTGTTCTCCCCTGAACTTTAATAGAGGGTAAGGTACCAGCTCAGCAAGGTGGAGAGAATACTGGTCCCTGATCATCTTCATCCGACTAACACCTCCCAGCCAATTCCAGCAGGAGGGATTCCCAGTGGGGGAAGATGTTGACCCCTTAAAAAGGGCTGCAGGGAATATTTTACATGGTATTCCAGGATTTCTTGAGCTTGGTGTAGAGTTTTGTTTCTCCCCAGCTCCATTATGATTCCCGTGTCTGATCATGCATTTGATCTACATCTACTCTTCACAGCTTGCTGCCAAGAATCTCTGCTCCATCTGGGGTTGCTCGTGGGTCTGTTTGCCTGGAGAGCATGCTGGAGCAGGAAGACTGGGGTTCAGACCCTTATAATGTTAATAGAGAGCATTGGCCGAGTGCCCAAGACCATTAAGGGCAAAAGACAGGATTTCCAGGTCCGTCGAGAGAGACGTATCTACAACTTGGTCGGCTAATCGCATCTTACAGTACGGCTGGGAGCAACGTACTTACAGCTGAGATAAGAGCAGTGTATTTACCGCCAGGCTGGGAGAAACATATTCGCAGCCTGACCAGGAAAAGCATATTTACTGTGTGGCCAGGGAAAGTGTGCATATGGCTTGGTAGAGAGGCCTAACTTTACAGTTTCACTGGTAAGAGTTTATTTACAGCCTGTTCTTAAGGAGCTTATCCGGACCAGGAGGAGTGTATTGGTAGCTTGGTCACAAAAAGCATACTTATGTTGTGGCCAAGAATAGTGTTACTGCAGTGTGGCCAGGAGGCAATTTGTTTTAGCTTTATTCATGCCCTCAGATCCATCAAGATTGTCTTAACCCCATATGTCGACAGCTTGTCTGTCCCTTTCCCTTTAGATTGTAAGCTCTAGCGAGCAGGGCCCTTTTCCCTCATGTTTTCATTAACTATAAGTTTTGCTCACAGGTTACACTGTGCACCTCCACCGTGAGCTCTCTTCCATTGCCTCCACTCCTTCATTGTATTTGCACCTCTTTCAGTGGCTTTAAATGCATTAGTTGTTTTGTACCTGTATTGAATATATCCCTTGCACCCAGTAGCTGGTATTGTACTGTTATAGTATGTACTCTCTTATTGTTTGCCCTCTGTACAAACTTCATATGTCTCCCTATAAATAAAGGTTATAAATAATAATATTAATAATAATAATAATAATAATAATAATAATAATAATAGTAATATAGTAACTCTGCATTCTTTATTCAACAGATAGGAACTACAGCTTAGCGAGATCCAGGGTATCTTCTGCGTATTTGTGTATCCTCATTTGGATACCTTAAGATCAGCATCAGAAACAATTGCAAAGCTACAAATTGGTCACCGACCTGTATAACCTACTCCGATTAAGCAATTTCTATTTATCTATATAACGTTTACCATATTGTTGACTTTGGGATGCTGCGGTGATTCATGTGAGGTCTGATGATTTTCTGGGTGGTTATTTTAAAAAATACAATTGATGATTATTATTATTATTATTATTATTATTATTATTATTTTAGTTATTGTTTTACAATTGTATTTTGCATTTTAATAAAGATTCTTCCCTTTCTCCTTGCCTGTGTGATCTAAGAACCCCTAGATACCATTTACAACTAGTGGTCTAAAGCCCTAACACACCGGTATCAACACATTGACATAAGATACATGCAGCCCAAAATAACTAAGCAAGAGTTCAGTTTTGCATCTCTACATTTTATGTTTTAGACTGCAAATAGAGCCTTTCCTGTGTAATAAATCTATCATACAGCAAACCTTCCAATATCATTTTTCCCACCCAGTACAAAATGCTCTACTCTTGTATGCCACATTCTTTTTTCAAATGCTTTTCATGGAATGAATAAAGTAATTGATGATAAGGTTGATTTTTAAAGACCAATAAATGAATTCAGCCGAAGTAACTGCTATAAGATAATACATGGTAAAATTTGGGAGCAGAGTATTTTGTACTTAATGGAAGAGGTCATATTGAAGAGGTCAAATTCATTAATACTCACTACTAGATAAAATACATTAATCTCAATACGATATACAGTATATGCAAAGTAAGATAGCCATTGGATTGACTGTAAATGATTTAAGGATCATTTACGAACTGCCCATGGTAACTCAATCTGCGGCTGGGATTCCAGATTTTATTTCACAAATCTTAACAGTTTATTTACAGTCTGCTGGAAATGTGTTCTGATGAATTGGATGTGAGAGAGTAAACAGTAGACCTGCAGGGGCTATTTTTTGTAATTGTATGTTAGTAAACCATACCTGCCTACTCTCACGGAATTCCCGGGAGGCTCCCAAATTTCGTGGAGTCCTCCTGGACTCCCGGAAGAGTAGGCAAAACTCCCAAAATTTAGCGACATTTACGGGAGTGAATGGAGGGGCGGGGCTTAATTGCATAATTAAGCTCCGCCCCATCCATTCAATACCGTGAATTTCGGCTTTCCTATAGTGGGGGCGGGGCTATGGTGACGCGAAATGTCACCATGACATGGGCATGTATGTAGTAAACTAATTTGGAGTGGACTAAACTAGTATGTCCTGCATTTAAAATCCAAGTATTTCAATCTGAATGCAATTGTACAAGTGGCAGTATCAGCGACATCTGAACTATTTAGTGGAGAAAAAACAGGGTGCTGTTTGACTGTGAGAGGCAGCACAACCCTCAAAAAATGTTATTTATAGCTTTTAAAAGCAAAAGGTTTCAATCTGAACGCAATTGTGAGAGGGGCAGTATCAGTGACGTCTGTACTAATAAGCGGCCAAAAAACAGGCTTTAATGATATCACTTATTCCTAACTTTAAATGACAGAACTGTTATTATCTGAAGATTTCTGAGAAAACAAAGACTTCCAGAAAAGAGTAAGACAAATGCAGGGAAGATCTAGAAATGATTTGCTATTGTATTAAGTGACTTATAAAGTACTAAAAATAGCTACTGAATATCTTATTCTCTTAAAAATCATGTGAACCAATACATTCAGTAAAATCTGTGTGTGTCCTAATGACTAGATTTTGTCATTTAAACACATTTCCTGCTCATTTTCATCAAGTTCTATCATCCACTCCACTTCACAATGAGTAATATTACCAATAAGAGCAATCAAATGCTGCACTTAATGTCTTCCCTTTCTTACCAAAGGATATTACGTGTCTTGTAACTATTATAATTTTCTTATGCAATTTTATCATTTTCTTCAACTGTGTGCTGTTTGAGTGAACAGTTAAAACATACTATACTGTACTGACATGATTGTAATCATACAGGACAGATTTATGCTTATGAAAAATATTCTTCCCATCTAGAACAAAGCATGGAGTTTTATGATACACGAATACAGGTAATGCTAACCTCCAAATACTGTTGAACTAAACATCAAAAATTCCTCTGAAACTTATGATGTATGAGGATGGTTCAGTAAAGGTACTCCCAGATAAATTAGTAGTATTTTAATGCTCCACGATAAAGTACACACACACAAGTGGAAGTGAAAATGATGCAAGCTACAGAATATGTTGGCGCTATATAACTAAATGATGATGATGATGCAAGTATAAGTTTCCATGCCATTACACAGTGACATCTAAATAAAAATGAAGTTGAAGCCTTGTGACACCTAGTTTTAGCTCAGAAGCCCTGAAATTGTGTCCATAGCCTGAGGGCCTTAGTGGATCAAAATAATAGTAAATGGTCCCTAATATCTTGTTCTATTATACTAAAATAGTACAAATATATAAATAAAACACACAATTGTTAAATCAAGTGTTATTGAAATAAAATCTCCCTCAAATACCCTTTGTTCACTGGCTAATAATAATTAAAAAAAGTCTACTTTATTTGTTATCCAATGGGATCTTCATCTATATTTGTAATAAAATTCAAGTATAAATGTGTTTTCCTTATTCAATGGGATAACTGAATGGGCTACTTTCATAAATAAGGGGAAAACAGCACAGCACTGGTATAACCGTTCTTGTTTATCACTAGTGAGTATGCACACTACATGCTCCTATATAGATGAACGGACGTTTTCAAGTGTACTGACATATTATGCACTAAAGTGTGAATGCACTAAAATGAATCAATCATGATTCAGAAAACCATGCCTCAACACTAATTAATGCAGATATGAACAAACAGATTTGGATGCATTCAAAAGAATGAGTTTTACTCCTGCATTACCATGCTTTGAACGTGCTTTAAAAACAAAAGTAACGCACAGAGTTTTAATGCCAGTGGGGACGGGAAATTACCTTGGATGAATGTGTTTCCATCTACTGGATTTATTTCCCACAATCAGTTGTTTACTGTTTTAACAACTAGTTATTATTGTATTCTATCTGTACTTCTGAATGATCACTAGTACATAAAACTAGTGCATAATAGTTCTTATAAGGACCCTTTCTGATCAATAAAACATCACTGCTTCAAGACCCTGCTTTGAATCCAATTTAAATCCTGTAATTCCTGTGATTTACAGATTAGACCACTCTAATCCAGTATCTGGCAGTTCCAAGGTTTGGGACCCAGCATCTAGCAACAATGCTCTGCTCCCTACCCTGCAGCTCTAGTCTATTGTGAAAGGCCATCCAAAGCAAACCGAATCTGAAGTAAAAGACCAGGGGTATCAGTCCAGGTGCCCAGCAAGGGGGTGCCCTGGCAGCAATAATTTACCCATAAGAAAGCGGTTTCAGGTGTCGGTGAAGGAGTCTGATGGTCGCAGCAGAGCGCCCCCTATAGCAGTTAAAGGGAGTGCATTTGTTATAAAGAAAGGGAACAGTAATAAGGCAGGCCCAGCATGTCCCCAACAAGACAATAGGCATAGGAAAAGTATCCTGTCACAGATTTCTATATAACGTCCCATGAATTGTAAGCTTGTGAGCAGGGCTTACCTCTCTGTCTAATTGTATTTCCCAGTGTTGTTATATTACTGCGTTTATTACGAATTGTAAAGCGCTATAGAATTTGGTGGCGCTATATAAATAAATGATGATGATGATAATAATATTTGTGTTACTATAGCAAATAATTCCTTGCTTGCAGACCAGATTACATGGAAATAATATAATGATGTACAATTGAAGACGGTGTAGAAGGAATGTACCCTTCAACCATTTGTCTCATACTCAATCTTGGCTTTTGTTCCTTGTTATTTTTTTAATTTATTGCACATTATATTATACAACTTATAATGAACATTTTTACTTATGTATCTGTTGTACATATATTTAAGTGCAATAAAAAGCTGACTCTTAAATCATCTGCAGCAGTAAATTGTATTCTGTGTTATCAGAATCCTCAATCAAAGTAATTGATCTGTGATTCATTATTCTCAATCACATTAATCGACCCAGTACTAATTATGCTTGCCAGAAGCAGTTATAAAATATTGAAAAGTTTAAATTGAAATAAGTATGTATTTTATCGCTGTGTCTCAAAGGTACAATGAAACATTTTTGCTAACATCTATAATTATTATTATTATTATTAATAATATGTTTTCCTTTATAAACTGCTGCCATATTATGCAGCATTGAGAGGATCATTACATGGCACCAGCAAATTACATACAATAATATTAAACAGAAGCTAAAGATGGCCATGTATAAATGAGCTTACAATCTAAGAGGCGTAAGAAATGCATAAGAATAACAAGTTTATTTGCTGGTGGAGTAAGTGTGTGACTATAGTCCTTACATCATTTACTGAGAATTCATACATAAAAGCTAAAATATGCAAATATTGTAAAATGTAAAATAAGAGTATTTCTGGTATTGCATTTTTTTTAGAGAAAGACATTTCTGTGAGTTCGGAGAATATCGTAAAAACGTCTTTGTTATATTCAAGCTGTAATATATTGCAGAAAGTGTGTCTTAGTGCAAGGTGTCCTTCTTACCTCAAAGTCACTTCTGTCCTACTTCCTCTGTGGCCACGTGCAGTGGGACTGCAGATTAATGGGAAGGTCTTATAGGGGTGAGGCTTCTCTTATTTCTAGGTCACACACGACTGGAATCTAAATTACAATCTCATGTAAGTCATCCCATTCCCCACAGCCTCATACTGAAACAGTGACCAGTGCCATCATTAATAGAGTTTTGGCTATAATAATAATAATTACCAGAAGGCATAATATGTAATGCCCAAAGCTACTTTGTGAAGCAAAGAAAAAATACAAGGACAAACTGTTAATGCATAAAGCAATATAAGGTATTAAACTAGTTTTCCAAGCTACTGTCTCCAATAGAATACAGCCTTCAAAAAATGTTATTTTAAAAATCAAAGATGTATATCAATATAATAAAAATAATTAGTGTTTATTTGGTAATGAAACTACTCAGATGTGTTATCCACTTTGTCTAACATTACATAGTGGATTATATTATGTATTAGAAAATATATATTATTAGCATCACGTTGCTATAAAGTATAGAAATTCTAAATTGTCTCAGGATGATAGATAGTCGTTATTCTGAATAACAATGATAAACCAAACTATCAATAAAACCTCAGTGTCCATATTATAGCAAATGTAGGTAATGGACAAAAAAAATGGAACAATAATATAATGTCATTTAATAGGACACTTGGCCACCAAATGTGGTCAGTATAGCCTGTATGTGTTGTGGTACAGAGTGTATCAATGCCTAGAATTATGCAGAAGGACTGTAGCACAATTTTTATAAAAGTAAATCACTAAATTGATGTTTGGTTAATGGTGGTGAAATACACTGTTTAAGGTATTGCTCCAGAATATCCCATACATGATCAATGGGTTTCAGATCTGGCTGCTTTGAAGGCTATGCCACATGAATAATATCAATGTTATGTTCTTCAAATCATTGGGCTACCACATATCCTGCTCTGTGGAGTTCTTGTCAGACTATGTTTGATTGAAATGGCTGCTCATGCAAGAAGTTGAAATTTGCAATCACTCACCCGTTTTTTCCTTGCACTTGAAATGAATGTATGGATATGATGAATTTGGGGTATGCACTCCTTACCATTGTTGCAGACATCACCTTAGGCACTGTTGCTTGTGAAACATCAGCAAGTTAAGTCCTCTAGGTCACTGAAGGGCCCCGGACAATCACCTCTCTTTCAAAGTCACTGAGGTGTCGTCTTGCAGTCATGCTCAACACAATTATAAGCAACCAGGGCAGTCCAACATTTTTACTCATGATGCTAAAAATGCTGAGATATTATTTGTTTGACTATCACATTAACCGCACCTTTGTGAAAATCCTTGCTTTCAGTATACTTGGTGTCCCTCGTTTACCCAAGTACTTTTATTTGTTCATTAATTGTAGTTAATGGAAATATGAATTGCTAACTTATAAGGTAATATAGGGTAAGTATAGTGTTATGTGTGCTATGTGTTATGTGTTATGGTTATGGTATCATAGCACAGTATAAAATGTTATAAGATATGACTGAACAACAGGCTGGAAAATAATACACAATATGAAGCATGCAGACCTCTTATCACTTTCCCCTTCCCACATACACTGTTAAGCAGAATGAGTTCATATGCTTCATATTTTTCATTTTATAAAGAAAACAATCAGGCACAGATCGTAAAAAATATATAGTCAATGTATATATGGCATGGAAACCCTGTTCATTATTGGGAAATACCTGTTTCAGTATTAAATCAAAAAGTATTCTTACTATATGGTACTACCTGTGTTTCCAGATGTAAGAGAACATAAACATCAATATGTAGACCATTCTATCAACTAGTTGAATAAATATGCTTTTTTATCATGTTTCTTTTATATCTCTTCCCTCTCCTACCTAAAGCAGAACTGGGATAGGACATAGATTGAATAGTTATTTTAGCAGTGACAAGTGGGAAGAATAGTTGGGAACAGAAAGTTATATAAAATGGATAAATCCTTATTTGATGTTTCAAAGGAACCGTTAGTACAAATTAACTTTACTTAATTGTGCTTAGTACACTGGGGATACATATGCTACTCAACCTGATCATGACCCACTGATGTCACACTCCCTGGCATTGGGATTTATACCCAAGTGGTTACGTTGTGGGAAGATTACTACATACAATTAAGGAGCGTTTTAGGTAAGAGGTAAAGATTTATTAAACAGAGACAAAAAAACAATATTTTCATTCATTCAATTTATTAATTAAATTATCAATTCCCAATATGCAATGTTTGCCATATCTATTCACTGTACTGAACTTCCTACACTAATATACTTGATAATAATCTTATTTTAATTCTTTTTTACAGAAAGTGTGTCCTGACGTAATAGAATTGTATTAGCATTTAGTTTCCTTCCTCCAAGTTTTTTTTTAACCAATATATCATAAAATATCCTGACTGGCAGGAGGATGGGACAGCCCATTAGAATCAGGACTGCTCCTCACAATTGGGACAATTGCGAGGTTTTCAGTGTAAATCCTTGATGGCTTCATTGTTTTAGAACTCTGATACTCTGACTCTCTATTTGAATTGGTAGATATCATTAAGTGATTTATTTATTTTGTTGACTTATCTGTATTGACTCATACTTAGAGGATTTATGTATCCCAAGACATTAATATTTTTTGAATTGGAAATCTGTAATTTGGGATTCAGACTGCTACTGTCTACAAATTACTAATAATTTCTGTAGAGTACAATATTTCTACTAGTTCACTAGAAATCATTAGAAATTAATAATTAATAATCTGGAAGAAATAATCAGAAGAATGCAAGAGGAGGCTTTTCATTGACTGAGTAGGTAACAAGAACATTAATTGGGATGTCTAATCAGGAAATAAATTCCAGATGAATGTCCCTCCTGCCTCATATAACAAAACAATGGTGCCACTTGCACTTGACCCCAATGGTTTAGAGGATTTTCTTGGGGCCCAAGCTCCCTCTATACTTCAAGTTAATCCAGTGTATCAAATGAAGGGTGCTATATAGCAGTGGCAGCAAGACAACCAGACCACTGGATTATTCTGCTGGCTGAGGGTAGAAGGTTTCATCTGGATGAATTGTACTGTAAACAATGCAGGAACCCTACGGATAATATTACACTACTGTATAATACTGTCTTCAAGAACTTTTTCTATTACTGGGTCAGAGACTATAGGTAACAAATAGAAACTTGAAATGAGAGCATTCTAATCAAGAATAAAGCTATAAGTTTAGCACTAGGTGTGGTAATTATAAATTATTGAAATATCCATAATTTCCAGTGATATATTTGCCTCATTCCACATTTGGCAAAATATTTCACACATTTCTCTGGTGGCATCTGGCTTCAGCACAGAATTTCCCCTATTGTGTTGCTCCCTAAGCAGAGCAATATGAATTGATACTTTATTTCCCCCAGC
This sequence comes from Mixophyes fleayi, assembly GCF_038048845.1. NCBI lineage: Eukaryota > Metazoa > Chordata > Amphibia > Anura > Limnodynastidae > Mixophyes > Mixophyes fleayi. Next base: position 213,176,704 of record NC_134403.1, on the reverse strand, counting down.
TCTGTGGAACTTACAAATACAGTGCGGAATACTGAATAGCGAAGCAAAAGTGAAACTCCAAGATTGTCTCACGCAAAACTCTGCTCCTCTGCAACCTGTTCCGCTGGAAATTTGATTTACACGAAATCCTCCACAAATTTGCTGATCTCTAGGATCCATGCTAAACAATAAGTAATCATTGCTACCAGTTCTAAATGTAAATAACAATTTTGTTATCGTTAATAGCTGAGGAAAACAAAATTTACATAAAAGCATGTTTCTTATAAAGGGATATTATTTTATGAACCCCAAAAGCTTAAATATGTATCCTAGTACCAATCATCCATCTGGAGCTCCACCTCAGGTATATTTTCAATATTCCCTAGTTTAAAACTAAAATTTCCAGGAGCAGGGAAATCCCTGATTTCCTTTATAAAAGAGAGAGTGCTACAACAAACGCTACACTACCAGCTACGCTTCACAACTACATTTCCTGTCTTATATATAATCTAAGCAGCTATGTTCGCCAATGCTAGCCCTTCCTTTTTATACATAGTAAACAACAACTCTCAATGTGCGCCTGTCATTGTATAATAAAGCTTTGAACAAAGAATTGCTTAGGATTGTGCATGTAACACTTAACAATTCACTACTGGTATGGGTCAAAAAAATCTGCTGGCTATAGCTAGCGAAGAACATGCAACCATCAAATTATGTTGGAAATAAAAGTTCTAAACACTTATTACGTGATCAGAATGTTAGCTAGATAAAAGGTTGGAAAGTGCATAACACACTGAAGTAGTGTATGACATTTACCACTTTAGAAGTACATATTGGACAAGACTTAAATCCCATAATAACATGTAACACTGGCTTTCTCATCATCTCTATTCAAACCTCCTTTGTTCAATTTGGTGAAGTTCACTGCAATGTCAACTCCCCGGGTTATGTTCTGTTGCGTAGGCTGAAGCTGATAACATGCAGACCTGCTGTTCTATTGATTGCTTTCTGCATAGCATTCCCATCTTAATGAGGCCCTCGGCCATGCAACGCACCAGAGTTATGATGCTTGTTTCTTCCCAACCTATTGCGAGACGGTACATTGGCCCTTCTGCTATCTAATGCACTGGCTGCATGTGTCTCCACGCCAAGCTCTTTGTCTGGGTTTGCCAAACAGTTTATTTTGTCCTTCTGCTGTTCTTCTTTCAAATGACACAAGCAGAGTATGTCAGGGCTGCAGAAGATCAGCAGATGCAGCTGGTAATCAGGTTCATAGTGCTTTATCTTCTGGGAGCTGAGGAACAGACTTTATACACACACGCAGCATATTGTAATCAAAAATTGCACTCAGTCACTGTGATTATGCTTAGCAAAGGATTTTGCCCATAACTTGCCAACATTTAAAAATATCAGTTCTGGGAAACTTTCCTGGCTATGCAAAATGAAGTAGCTCTGGGAACACAGAAGCTTGGTTTAATATAGGTATACTGTATGCACTGATTCTGCAGCAATACCAATATTACATTCCAGTAGAAAGGTCAGATAATGCAGCTAATGATTTCACGTAGCTGCAGAGCTATACTGTAATCTACATGCTACCATAAATAGAAATTGACAGACATGACACTGGGTTTGACAGAAATGATGACATGCTCATGGCTGTAGTTAAAAATGACAAATATATATCCAAAAATCCAGCATGAACCCAGCTTTCAGTTTGGTGATCCTTCCAATAAAAGTCTAACAAATTAATAAATACAGTTGTCAGTGTTGTATTAATGGGGAGACTGATAGTGCTGGGAAACCAAATCTGCTCCCAAAAAATATCACCACTCATTCTTCTTTAGGAAATCTTCATCTGACAATCAGTGACCGGAAATAAGTTTTCTGGCTGCTGACTGTTCCTTGCCTGCAGTGATTATGGTATGACCTGCTGCAGAGTTGTAAGACAGTGACGCACCACGTGAAACGGTGCCACATCTTGTGTCTAGCATGACAGCAATGTTTGTTTCTGCCTCCTTCCATTAAGCTGAAGCTCTGCATGTCAATTCAATCATGCAGTTATATAAGAATTTTCTTAGGAGAGTTTGTATTAACTATATGGATGCGCCAAGGTGGTACGGAGTAATTAAATAGGGATACATTCTATTTTTTAGGATTTAAATTACACCCACTGTTACCTCTTTTTGTTGTATGAGAGTTGTTAACTTGTTAAAACATACTTTGCAGATACTGAAATATTTCAATGATACTTTTTTTTATCAGTATATTCCATGTGCCACTGAGATTATGGACATTATACTGTCAATATAACATTTTGGTATTTATATAAACTTAAATAAATCTCCATCCTCCTTCATTCATACAATGTCATGCTGTAAATTGTTGTGATGTTATTTATTGGACAGGGATGTTTTGGTAACAGCTGGGTGAGGTGTTTAGGAAGTGTGATTTTAATATAAAATTTTAATTTCAAGCTGAGTTTCATTAACAGTGTCATATCCCCAGTGTTAGAGTCACTTATGATGGTAGGCACATTTTTTTTTTGCAACATTGTCTCTTTTTTGTCACCTAAGGACTTTTAAAAGTGAAATACTATGACTTGTGCTTTGAGTGCTAAGAGACAGCATGGATAGCTCCTGCAGGCAGACACTCCTGGTCTGTGTCATTAATACCTTTCACATTACAGCCAAGTTTACAGGGTGTATGCTGGATCCTGGATGACTGTATACTGTCAAAATCTGTATGTTCTGTTGCTGTAAAGATTAAGTATTAAAGGGGATGTCTAACTTTGCAAAGCATTAGCTTATACACGTCATCCTGCAACTTTTACTATATACATTACTTTATATCGCCGACTGTGCTTTTCAGCTAAACATTTATAAAATCAAGCAGAGTATACTTATATTTCCCTGGGATATGACACAGATCTTTACATTGGATATAATGGTATCCAGAGGGCAACTTTGTTCCTCAGCCTAGGGCAATGGATATAAACAGCTCTGCCTCATAATATAAAGACATGACAGAACGGAAGGAAACTGGAAAATAAAAGTAAAGTATTTTTTAAAAATCATCTGAAATTCTCCATTCATTTTTCAAACATGCAAGCATATACTTAACTAACATCTGACCATAATTTTTCTCTCTTAGTGGGGTATTCAATTGTTAGGAAATCCCGTCATGTAAAAACTACTACCACCGTTATTACGGTAGTAGTTAGCTCGATTTCAGCTTGCGGCTCAGGGAGCTGCGAGCTGAAATCCAGCGAGAAAATGACCGTAATAGCGGTTTTTCAGCGCACTATTACCGTAATAACCGTAATAGTGCACGGACAGCGAGATTTTCGGCGTTTCCGCCGACAGTTGAATACCCCCCTTATAGTTATTACTGTTGCAAGCAACTGTCTGTCTTCATATTTCTACAATGACTATCTTTTATGTCTCCACTTTCTACTGTCTTTCCTCCTTCCAACCGTACAACACCACTGGTAGCTGCACAAAAATGCCAGTCACTAATGGATGTTTAATATTGGTTGCTGATAAAGCTTCTGTTTTAGAGTAGCCCCACACACTTTTCCCACTAGTAGCTACAATTGTTATTCTGCTTATACAGATTTTCAGTGGGTTACTCATATGATTCAGTAACGGGCTACTAGCAATCTAATATATAAATGCTTAGCGGCGTCTGTGTGTGTGTGAAAAAAAACAACAAGTTGCAGCGCCACCTGCTGGGCAGAGTTATACACTGACTTACTAAATTCTTAGTGTGTGTGGGAAAAAAATTTCAAAAAGGGCTGAAATTTGGTAGGGCTCAAACTCATTTTCTTGAGGTAATTTTACCTCATGAACACACATGTGTAGAGGCGTGCGTTAGTGTGTGTGTGTAAAAAACTATTTTCTCAGAAAGGGCTCATCCAATTGACCTGAAATTTGGTATACTGACATTATTTGACAAAAAAATTAGAATAGTCAAGTCAGTTAACTTCTATCATCCCCCCTTCCCCCCGTGGGAGGGGTAGTAAAGGCTAAATTTACGAGTTGAGGGGTCAAACTCATTTTCGTGAGGTAATTTTACCTCATGAACACACATTAAAAAGGCCGCTTGCGTCGGGAACTAACGCTCTTCCCCTGAGGAGGCCTGGGCTAGGTCCAAATGCATGACAAGAACCTTTTTAAGACCTTAAGTAGTTTGATTTGACTAAAATGCATGAGTATCATGCACGGGTTAACTTGTGTAATATATAATCCTCCTCAGGGCCCAGAGAGCTGTAGGGTGCTTGAGATGTTTAAGATTGCCCATTGTGACAAGCTCATGTGAAGGCACACTTGTCACTTCTGCAGAATTGTAGATTGCTTTAGCTAGGATCAACAGGATCTTGGCCCTCGAGTAGTACTAGCGCCGGTATACTGAGTTTTCCCCTTGTGCATACAGCTTCATAACTGGGCAATTTAGAGATGTGCTAAATGTACCCGGAACCTACAGACACCACACACGTCACAATGATGGTTGTGGGAAATACAGCACACCAATGCCAGAAGCCTGCTTACTGGGCTCCAGGTAAGTGGGGCAAGGTAATCTGTTACAGTGGCAGTATGACTGGGCAAAATGTCTGAGACAGTATGCTCTGTGGTGTTAATGGACAATAGTACATATCTAAGGCAATGGGAGCGGCAAAGTGATGTACAATGTGTCCTAAAGCAATGTGTTGCACAATGTGCAAGATCATTTTAATAAAAGGGCACAAGTTGTATGTCTCTGGGTCCATCAGGACAGGTCACCCAGCAATAGACTTCTTTGCAATGGAGACTAGATGGGATTATACCTAAAAGAGCTTCTATCTCAGCCCCTGGCATCCTAGGAAGACAAGAAACCCTTTGTTTCTAGATGTTCTGAACCTTGGTACTGCTGATATTAGCAGGACGTTTATAATGTGTATATGGTTTGAGATTGAAAGGTGTGGGTGGGGGAAATGCCAACTTGACCAAAGCCCTATTTGTTCTAATTCTGTCTCTGATTGGATTTCTATAGTTTCAAACAAACACAGGTAAAAAAAAAAAAGTTTAACACCAGGTATATATCACATACACATGTTTAAAACCATGTGTTTTGTTTGCAAATGCGTATTCGCTACTAGACAGCAATAAATCTTCAAAAATCTATCTTATACAGGTGAAACAACTCCCCATCTCATCTATGTGGAAAAAATGCCTAAACATACACATAAAGACATAATATATGCACGTGCAAAGAGGAAAACACCTGTCAGCATCAGCAGAGTATTCACAAACAGACAGTCGCAAGCGGTTTACTATTGCTGGTGACCATCCTCATCATCTGCTATTGAGCATAATCATCTGCACCTGCCCCTGACCAACCGCAAATAATACAGCTTGAATAGATGTATATGCTTCTGTGTCCCAGTCTGCATTTGTTTGTAAATGTGCAAACTCGACATTACTGTACTTTAGAATGGCCTTTCCCTCCCCCCATGCTGCCTCTCTAAGCGCTATTGCCTAAGTGCCAGAATGATACACATATGTGTGTGACCACTGTTCTGGGCGTGCTCAGAGTGACTTCACACAAGATGCACAAGTCAATCTGACATAGTACTCACTGTGCATCTGCCCCACCATCTGTTTTGTGCAGTGCCGTTGCTGGCTTTGCTTTTTTTAACTGTTATATCTATATTTATATCTACTGAATCCATTTAATTATTTTCTAATACACTGCTAATATTGTTTATTGTCTCAAGTGATTTGCAGTAGATAGCTCAGTACGTTTTCTTCCTAGGATATAATTGTATCACTCCTTCCAACAGACTCTACAGATTGATTCCTGATTTGAATGGCAGCTGTCAAGTTTGTAGATTATTTTTATTTTTTTTTCTGTGATATAAACATGTTATTACGTGTTATAGTAAGCAAAACCCTCCTTGACTGCTTATGAACTACATCCACTGGTGAACTGTGTCTGCAACTGAGGGCAGCAGTGACACAATTCATTTTTTATATAACACATTTGGAATGACAAGCATAGCCGCCAAGAGAAATTTCAGGCTCCGTACCACAACTTCTTGGGGCCCCCTTCAATAGACAGGCAGGTCCACGGCCCCCTTCTCAGTACCCATAGGGTGTAATAGATAGGTATTAGGAGGGAGTATGGATGTATAGGGCAGGAGAGGTGTTATATATATATATTAGAATAAGGAGAGATTATAGTTGTATAGGATAGTAGAGGAGTGATTAGTATTGGTGGGTATCAGACACAGGGGAAGGGAGCACACATTATAGCTGACTATATCCTCACTAACTCCTCATAACTAAAGTTATGTATTTTCAGTGTAGATGGAACAGTAACTTTCCTTCTCTCCATGGTTCTGTCTTTCAGAGGGCCAGGTCATTTCGTTGGGGCATTTTGAGAGCAGCACCTCGACCTAGGTCACAGCCTGCAGGTTATTATCTCAGGTCATGGAAATCTGAGACAACATCTAATGTCCTTATAGTTTACAGTAGAGTGTGAATTAGTCCTTATAATGCACAATGTTCTATAAAGAACACTGAATTGATGACATCAGAAGTCCCAGTTTATAAGCCATCTGTTTATACAGATAGTATCTACAGGAATTTATACATGTAATAACATAACCTGTGTTATCAACAGTATAATGTAATAAGATCCCTACTATAAATGATATGGATATTAGACGTCCTTGAGGAGTTCTGTAACTATATAAAAGCATAAGGCTTTGAGTTTAGTGCTTTTGACACTGAAATCTGTGGTGACTTCTAATATCTGTAATAATTAAGAGTAGTGAGTGCATTATTCCTTGTAATACATAAATAATGGCATCAGAACTTATTCCTAATAGAAATATTACTTAAAGGAATTTATACATATATTAACATATCATTTTCTGCTCAAACACATATCTTATTTGCCCCATATATTACAAAGTTAAAGTTTGCATCTATTATTCTACCATGTTCAATACCATTTCCAAATAAACAAATAAATACCACCTATAAATAATGAGAGATAAACACTGTGTTATGCCCCAGTGGGGATAAATGGGATAAGTTATAGGTAAGGTAAACAAACAACAAAACATAAAGTTGAATAAAAGAGCACAGAGTGATCAATATTCAGTTCCATCTCCTGCAGGACCACATGTGTCTGTATGATTTATTCATCTTGCACGATGCTATATAAAGAAAGCAGCACAGCCTGTAAACTGGAAATCAGGTTCCAAAAAACAGCTATTTGTGAGGAGTTCAGTACGTGTGGCAATGTCACCATCCATTGTTCAGACTCTCAACAATTATATAGAAAATTATCAGTTAAAGTCAAGGAAACTCTAGACTTGAGGTTATTAAAAAGGGAAAGCCCACATCAATGATTTTTTAAATGTTTATTACAGTAAGACTCACCACTTGCTTGAAAGGCTGCCCCATGTATTCATCACATTTATGTGCACTTCTACTTTCTTAAGTAATTTGCAATACTTAAAACAGACAACAGATTGAGGTTGCCCTTCTTATAACCTTTTGTGCACACTTTTAAGGGTGGCCACTAAAAAAAAACCTGTTAAAAACATTGACAAAACTTTAGCCTCAATTTATATAGAGCATTCAAAGCATGCGTCTAACGCTTCCCTGTACGTTACAATTGACGTGAAGCAAAATACAGCAAAGTGAACATTTTTCAGAAAGTGTGCGTGTACGGGTCCATTCACTTACATTATCCTCTAGACTATCAGCATTAAAGTAAGTTTATCAGGATTAAGAATGCATGTTGAACACATGATATAAACACTCGTGTATGCAAAACGTAAAATTAGCTAAATAAATTTTCCACCAAGACAAATATAGAAACATTTCCAGTTTCTAAAGACATTTATTTATTTTTTTGAGCCAAGAAAGGATTTGTAGATCAATTTACTGGGACACAATTTTATACTTGCACTGTTCATGACTGCAGTGGTGTTGATGGAATTACTTAAAACATGGGCACACAGTTGGTACTTATTCCTGTGGGCTGGAATGCTTTTTTGCTGTCCACTGCTGCCCTGTGGAACAAATGTGGGACATTACTTGTCCCAGTATGCAACTCCGTTTCTCATAATTAAATCTAGGCTTTTTAAAAATGTTATTATTATACAGTCACAGCTGCCTCTTGGAAGCAGCTATTTTGTACTGAAACATTGGGGATTGTTTTTTGATGTTGCTAATTTCACTTGGATATTTAAAACGGTGTGTTGGTGTTCATTTTTTTTTAAGGCCAGTGGCCATAGTGCCTTAAGAAGCAATAGAAAATCTTTGAATTTAGAGATTGTAGGCTTAATGGGAAGGAAAACTATGTCTGAAAGTTCTGTGTCTAGTGTAAACATTGTGCACACTATTTGAAAAATAAATGATACACTGTGATGTCAACCTAGAACTGTGTCTTTGCAGGGCCACTCTAATAAAGAGGCAAAGAGGGCATGTGAACCCCAGGGAAGGGGTCAACATTAGACTTCTTAGTGATGTAAACTTAAAGTTCACCTTGTCATTAACCCTTACATAGAAGCATAGAATTTGATGACAGAAAACGGCCTACAGGTCCATCTGCACTATTTATATGTTTGCATTATTTATAATATTTTAAATATACAGTATTTCTTAACAATAGCTATAGTTTGTCCCATGTCTTAAATTTTTTTACTGTAGGAGTCTCCACCACAACTGCTGGGAGTCTAGTCCATGGTCTGTTACTGTTTATATAAAAAGAAAGCAACCAATAACATGCATTTCACCAGTAGTAACACAAAAATTCCCAACAAGGTCTGTTTGCCTAACTCTTAAAACAAGTTCAACATGCCATCATACACATATGATCTCCAAGTGTCTCAGGGGCAGGCTGGGCTGGGGGTCAGCGGGGCACCTTCCCCCCGGCCAGTTCCATAGGGGGCTAGCTTACTTGGGCTGGGTCACTGGGCCACCTGCATATTTTTTCATTTAAAATAAGCTGCAGAGTCGAGACTTTCTCCCCGGGCTAAAATTTCCCAGCCCTCCTCTGAAGTGTCTTTACCTACATTAACGGTAAGGAGTGTTGCTACAAGTGTTAATGACAATGGGAAAACTGGGGCCAGCATAGGCAAAATTAGGAACAGTTCCATATGTGCTTTAGTAGATAGGCATGTGGTTCAAAGTAAAGATAGACACCCTTATTCAGAAATCAAAAAAACCCAAGTATTGTGGCAAAAATATCCCATATGTGTGCATACATTTTATAGTTGTGTGGTACTCACATGCAATATAGAATTTTAGGGGCCTTTTTGGAATTTGTAGACTAACTTATGTTTGAATTTGAATATATTTGTGTGCAAGTGTCTTTATGCCTAAAATTAGGATGTAAGCATCTCTCAATTATATTTCAGTTTTCAACAATGACCACTATATTGATCTGCAGTTGAAGTGGTAGCTCTTCCAGGTAAATTAACCGCTTGTATCTTAAGAGATCTTGAAGTTTATTATACACAAATGATTAAGTTAATGCCTTTTCCAGCTGTATCAATCAACTGGTTAATCCTCTGACCTCATCTTTGCCCTTTGCAGCATTCTCTGACTTGTTCTAATTGTAACTTAATTTTGCTTTTTTATTTTGTTGGTTTGTTTTGTTTTCTTTGTAAGATCTTTTCTCTGTAACATACCTGAATACATATTAAGAAAAAAGGTTCTAGCTGACACCCAAACTAATATATGCTGAATGCTACAAAAATGATGGACTTTGGGCTGTGCTAAGGTGGGATTTGTACCCAAATAACACATTTTATTTTTGAGTTGTGTTTCATGTTAATAACTCTTTCTATTTAAGGCTGACTCTTTATTACAATTATTTTGAGCTGAAGTGGACCAGATTTGGTCACCTGGTTCATCCATTCATCAGCTCTATTAAAAAAAGACTGTAGCTAAATTTAATTGAGTAGGTGGCTTGAAACTTGATATTCAGCCATGCTACATGTTTTCAGTGGAAAGTGACAGCATTCCTATGAATGCCTCTCATTTGTAGTGCTGTATTTACCAGTCCTATACTTTGTCCCTCGCTTCCTGACATTTGACATTTTTTGCTGTGATTAATTCCTTTCTCTGCCAAGTCTTCTTGCCAAACTGACACATTGATAATCCCCTGCCTACACAACTAATGTGCAAAAATTGTGTTCTTTCCAGTCCCAGCAATCATCACATTTCTAAATTACCATCTGCATGGTTCCCTCTTTGTCTTTTTTTATCTGTTATTTGCATCAGCAGAGTTAACCCTTGCAGATGCCAGATGTTGCGAAGAGTAACACCTGTAATAAAGTAGATCAAAAATACCAAGTCTGAGGTCACTTTAATGAAATGTTCAACCTCTATCATGTGTATGTCGCCATCTGAAAAAAAAATATAAGGTTGTAATTGATTTGCCATTTTGTAATACGATTTTTGTGTTTGCACTTTATAGGTAATTTCACTTACATGGTTTCAGACTCATTATCAGTGTACAGACAGGGCCGGGGCAATCATTAGGCGAACCTAGGCATCAATCATTAGGGGGCACCTAACATAATGTCTCTCATGCAGTGTTGTTAATGGACCCGAGGTGCTGCTACATGGAGCACCAGCCGCTGATTTGTAGGAGAAGCAGGCAGAAGCTTTTTACATGTGAAGCTGCCGACTGCTGCTCCTCCTTGTCAGCATTACATTGGGAGTGTGGTGCTTGGCTACAATGTCACAGTCAAGTGTCAATCTCCCAATGCCAGGAGCAGAGGATGCTGCCCCCACCTCCAATATGTTTACTAAGCATGCAAGGCAAACAAATGGATCCTTGCAAAATGGCTACCCACATGTGTGAGCAAATTGAAAAAAGAAATAATAATCTGTTTAAATAGCCTAATCATGTAATCCTAATGTCTGTGCTTTAGCTTAGTATTCCACACTATGTTAAATCAGAGGCAAATCCAGGTTTTTGGTTTTATTTGGAGGGAGGGGAGTTACAGTTTTGTAATTCTATCAGTAATGTATAGTAAGACATTAAGGCAGTGGTTCCTAAACTGTGTGTCTAGGCTCTCTGGGGTGCCTCAGCGATCTCACAAGGGTGCCTCGGCCAGGGCCAGTGGTAAGCAAGGCGGGGGACTACTTGGTAATTATTTTGGCTTAGGGGTGCCTTAAAAAAATTATGGAGGCCTTGAACTGAAAAAGTTTGGAATCCACTGCATTAAGACGTAACTTGGTATTTTTTGTGCTGCAGGCAAAGTCAAGTATTTGCACCCTACTACACAATGATATACTACACATATATATATTACAATCTATCTATCTATCTATCTCTCTATCCACAGAGACACAAATTAATTAAAGTAAACAGATTCCAAAACGCAGTCATTAAATTATAAGTGTATTTCAAATAAATTTGAATAGCTTTACCTTACCAAAAGCCAGGCAGATCCCCCCGTGTTAAAGCCTAGATACTTTTTTGTGTAAATAAATACCTTTTCTTTTCTTTTTTTAGAATATTTTGTTCATCACATAAGTGATCTTTGTGACGGTAATGATGTATTAAAACAAATTGCTACTGACCTTCAGAGTTATCTTAATTTAATTTAACAACATGAATTTGGCCATGAGATCCTATATTGGCACTTCTTTTATGTAAGTTTTTCTAGAATTTTCTCCAATGCTGTGCTAGTACATACGCAACTTAAAACAAATTCAAAGAATTTATATAGTAGGATAGGCAATAAAAAAATTTAGAGCAAGAAAAAATTAACCACTGGTAATACAGTCAAAGGGGGGAATTCAATTCCCCCCAGAATTCCGCCACAGTAAGTGTATTACCATTAATACAGTAAATTTAACCTGGCTTTCTGCTCGACCCTAATAACAGTAATTACACGCACTATTACTGCAATATCGGTAATAATCCTCAGGCCGCGTTACTTTTTACAGTAAGGTGGCCAATTGCGTTCCCCCAAACTATAAGGTTCTGTATTGATACAATAAAAATCTATGATCTGTTTTGTATGCTAGTAAAAAATTACATATCAAATATGTGAATTACAATTCACTAGTTTATTTTAAAGTTTACCTTGTACAATTAGGTGAATATTAGCGTGGGTTATGTATTTGTGCGTGCAGAAAAGTTATTAGCAGACTGCTGACACACTTTATAACATTGCACGTGAGCACAATTTATGCTCAGTTATGTTTTTAAAGAATTCTATTGTATTTTAACCGCCTACTTTCACTTATGCTGAGATATATGATGGGGAAGAAACGTTTCACGTGCTTACTTGAAGTCTACATTTTCTGTGCATAAAAAAATTACATACTAGAAAGGCATTAGAATCATGCTGGATCCAAGAACAGCTTGCTGATTATAATCTTACATACAAACATCTTTAAATTTCATTTGGTTAACTGAACGTTTTAGTTGATTATACATGTAAATGGTTAAGTATTCAAAATCAGACCGATAAGTAAAAGGAGAGAAACCACCAAAGCTGAAACTTAAAATACATTAAGTTACCTCTCATTCTTCATCATCATCATCATCAATTTATATAGCGCCAGCAAATTCCGTAGCGCTTTACAATTGGGAACAAACATTAATAAAACAATACTGGGTAATACATACAGACAGAGAGGTAAGAGAACCCTGCTCGCAAGCTTACAATCTATCTATTCTTCAAAGCAATGTCTACCTCAATGTACTAACTCATCAATTTCCTCCATACATTTCACATAACAGTGTATGAAATATCACTTATGTCTTTATAGCCTGAATCACAATATTATATGGCAGCTTGTGTCCACTCTGTGGTAGCAAAAACATTCAATTGTCATAAATATGTCTGCTCTGGGTCCAATGTTGCCTTTACTGTGTAATAACTTTCAATTGCCAACTCAAACAATTTATCAAACTTATGCAAATCTGTTTTCCACAAAAGACATAGATTTAATTCTCACAGTGTGTTGTAGCAGGTCTTACTGTCCGAACAGCCTAGCTCAGTTTAACATGCATAGATAGTGACATAGAACATGGGGCATGATGGATGGCTGAATTGCTTATATGGCGCAGTGACTGGAATTTTACAGTTGAATACAGTGTGGATAAGAAAAATATAAAGTATTTTTTAGTGAGATGAATGGTGAAATGAGACTGTATAAATAGGTTGTCTTTTGTCTTGCAACCTAACACTAGCGGGGTCACTGAATTCTGCAGCAATTAGGAAAAAAAATACAGTTGCAGAAATAAGGTAGGAGATTATGGGGTAAATTTATCAAGCTGCGAGTTTCTGGTGGGCTTGAAAAGTGGATATGTTGCCTATAACAACCAATCAGATTCTAGTTACCATTTTTTATAATGTACTAAATAAATGATAACTAAAATCTGATTGGTTGCTATAGGCAAAATCTCCGCTTTTAAAACCCGCCGGAAACTCGCAGCTTGGCAAATTTACCCCTATGTGTTAAAATGGTCAGGAGAGTTGTGTCAAGCCAGAACTGTAATACATTACAAAATCTATAGGCTATTGAATAGTCAGGTAGTAGATTTGTAGTCGATAAACAGTAAATGAATAGCTCTAAACACAGTAGCATAGAAATACACCCAGTAATAAGAAAGCATTTCAGAAGTCAGATGGTTTAAATAGGCATCTGGATGCAAACATAAATGAGTTCTCGCTTAATTACTAGTATATTGCAATCTGAATATTTGATAACATGTGGCAATAAATTGGCAAAGCAACAGCTTAAGTGGACACAGTAAAAGCAGGCCCATCCCAGCAGGCTAAGAAACACTCATAAAGGAAAGTGCTTGACTAGAGGACCATTTTAGACAATATCCAATTTTGGATAAACATTGTCAATTTGAACACAGTAACTTCATACTGGTACACTAGTTGTATGGATTGATACACTGGAACTCCTGAAAATCACCTGGTTACACTTTGTAATGTAGAAGCGAAAATGATTAATTAGAAAAGTAAATTACATTATAAGATTTATAAAATGTACTATCTTCAATCCGCAAAGTGTCTGATGGCTGGTTCACTCAAATGTAGATGAATAGAATATGTAGATTTATATTACTGCACTAGATGTGTCGTAGGGCTCATCACACCAAAGGGTTGAGCATTTTTAGAACCTGTGGAGGAAAACGCTTTGAAGTTGCCTTGAAGTTTTCCTTTAGACTGTTTAGAAAAGAACTGGGCAGTTTAGTGAGCAATTTTAAAGAATTGTAACTATCCCATACTTCCAATGATAAATAGTATTTTTAGTACTCCAGTGTCAATGCTTGTGAAAGCTTTTGTGGCATAGAGAACAAAAAGAATATTTTTAGGTGTTTACACTTCAGAAAAAAAACACTTCACACCCACAAATAAAAGTGTCTTGGTGGGTAAAAGCCCATTAAAATAGTACATGTCTTTCCTAGCTTGTTTTCTAAAGTATTATAAGTCACTTTAAGATTTTGAAGTTTGACCCTTTTTTCCATCGCTATGATGAAGACTAGATATTAAGCTTTAATTTTAAGACTAATTGACAGTATTTTGCTACATAAATTGAGTGCATTAAAATGTTGTTTTATTTATTTCAATAGTTGTGATTCAATAATCACTGTATTGTCATTTTAATAAAGAAATACAATAATAAGTAAAAATCTATGATTAGTAATATTCTGATTTATTTTTTTTGAGCAAATGAAATGTTACTTGAGATCAGTATAATTTTATTATAAAATACCAAAATCTGAATAATATCAACATTGGCTGAATAATGATAATGATAAGATCAGACAAAGCTTTTTGCAATTAGTTATCGCCCTATCTCATTACTTAATAATGACAATAAACTATCCAAAATCCTTGCAAATAGATATAATGATGTACTGTACTCCCATCCCTGGTCCACTACAATCAGATAAACAAGCAAGGTATAATATGAGGCAGATCATTTACCTGATTCACATTATCAACACCAGGAAAACTCCAGCCATTGGACTATCTCTAAATGCTGAGAAAACTTTTGACAGGATATCCTGGCAATTTATGACACAAACTCGAACACATTTTGGCCTGTATGGAAGTTTTCTCACTGACATTAATGCTCTATATTCTCAGCTTTCAGCTAGAGACATGGTCAATGATTTTTCTTTTGAATCCATCATTGGGGTAAAGATTAGGGGAGGAACAGGCATCCTTGTCTTGTGCCAGTTTTAATTTTCTCAGGGGAGAGGTCAGTTCTCCGAAGGCCTCCCTCAATGGGAGAGTCCCTACTTAATGTCCAAATTTCAAATATTCTCAAAAATTTGTGTATTTCCTCGTCCTTGAGAAAAGTTAAAATTGGCACAAGACAATGATGCCTGTTACTTCCCTAATGTTAGCCTAATAATAGAAACCATGGTTGTAACTATCAGACATAAAGGTGTGATGTTCAGGGACCTATAGAGCAAGTTATCTCTTTTCATGGAGGATTTTGTACTAATTCTCCTAACCTTTTCAGAATTATGGTTTCTACAATGACTAATCGGGATACAAAATTAATATGACAAAGTCGCTGACTATGGTATTATACTTATCCCTCCTGGATAAACAAAACATAACATCACAATTCAATTTCAAACAGCAAAGAAAGAAAATGAAATACCATGTGATCTGTATTACACACTGCTATGAGACCTTTTATATAAATAAAAACTACCCGAGTCTCTTTATTAAGATCAAATCAGATCTTTATTTCTGCCAATCCCTAATTATCTTGAGGCTGTGCAGGATCATTGTCATTAAAATGGATATACACCCCAAACTCTGTACTATGTTCAAATCCTCCCAGTCAGAGTCCCAGTTTCTAAACTTGCACCCATCCAAGATTGTCTTGCAAGATTTATCTGGACGAATACAAAAGTGGAAGCTGCTCAAATCAATTTATAGGCCATAACAGGTGCTGAAAGGGTGGCCCAAATATAGGGACTCTCATTGTTTAGAGTAGGACCATCCTATATGCAAAAGCGCCTTGGCGTGGCAGGATGGCTTAAACATACATTTGCAAATGTGTGCAACAAAGACTTTTGCATTTTTATCTACAGTAGAAATGGCAGATCTGTTGCTGGCTATAGCAGTGTGCTGGGGGAAAAAATGTTGTGTGTATGTTCCTTGCAGGATAACCCCACCCTTTCAGCACCTGTTATGGCCTATAAATTGATTTGAGCAGCTTCCACTTTTGTATTTGTCTGAGAGGCATGTTGGTGTCAGTAGCTGAGGGGGAGTGCTGACATTGGATTGCTATTTGGAGGCTTCTGGGGTACCTCTTTGGTAAGTTAGCTCTCAATTTAAAAACACATATGTATGGCCCAAATATAGGGACTCTCATTGTTTAGAGTAGGACCATCCTATATGCAAAAGCGCCTTGGCGTGGCAGGATGGCTTAAACATACATTTGCAAATGTGTGCAACAAAG
The DNA here is from genome assembly GCF_038048845.1 of Mixophyes fleayi. Taxonomy (NCBI): domain Eukaryota; kingdom Metazoa; phylum Chordata; class Amphibia; order Anura; family Limnodynastidae; genus Mixophyes; species Mixophyes fleayi. The sequence goes on along the minus strand of NC_134403.1, from coordinate 213,160,250 downwards.
ACTTTTGCATTTTTATCTACAGTAGAAATGGCAGATCTGTTGCTGGCTATAGCAGTGTGCTGGGGGAAAAAATGTTGTGTGTATGTTCCTTGCAGGATAACCCCACCCTTTCAGCACCTGTTATGGCCTATAAATTGATTTGAGCAGCTTCCACTTTTGTATTTGTCTGAGAGGCATGTTGGTGTCAGTAGCTGAGGGGGAGTGCTGACATTGGATTGCTATTTGGAGGCTTCTGGGGTACCTCTTTGGTAAGTTAGCTCTCAATTTAAAAACACATATGTATGGCCCAAATATAGGGACTCTCATTGTTTAGAGTAGGACCATCCTATATGCAAAAGCGCCTTGGCGTGGCAGGATGGCTTAAACATACATTTGCAAATGTGTGCAACAAAGACTTTTGCATTTTTATCTACAGTAGAAATGGCAGATCTGTTGCTGGCTATAGCAGTGTGCTGGGGAAAAAAATGTTGTGTGTATGTTCCTTGCAGGATAACCCCACCCTTTCAGCACCTGTTATGGCCTATAAATTGATTTGAGCAGCTTCCACTTTTGTATTTGTCTGAGAGGCATGTTGGTGTCAGTAGCTGAGGGGGAGTGCTGACATTGGATTGCTATTTGGAGGCTTCTGGGGTACCTCTTTGGTAAGTTAGCTCTCAATTTAAAAACACATATGTATGGCCCAAATATAGGGACTCTCATTGTTTAGAGTAGGACCATCCTATATGCAAAAGCGCCTTGGCGTGGCAGGATGGCTTAAACATACATTTGCAAATGTGTGCAACAAAGACTTTTGCATTTTTATCTACAGTAGAAATGGCAGATCTGTTGCTGGCTATAGCAGTGTGCTGGGGGAAAAAATGTTGTGTGTATGTTCCTTGCAGGATAACCCCACCCTTTCAGCACCTGTTATGGCCTATAAATTGATTTGAGCAGCTTCCACTTTTGTATTTGTCTGAGAGGCATGTTGGTGTCAGTAGCTGAGGGGGAGTGCTGACATTGGATTGCTATTTGGAGGCTTCTGGGGTACCTCTTTGGTAAGTTAGCTCTCAATTTAAAAACACATATGTATGGCCCAAATATAGGGACTCTCATTGTTTAGAGTAGGACCATCCTATATGCAAAAGCGCCTTGGCGTGGCAGGATGGCTTAAACATACATTTGCAAATGTGTGCAACAAAGACTTTTGCATTTTTATCTACAGTAGAAATGGCAGATCTGTTGCTGGCTATAGCAGTGTGCTGGGGGAAAAAATGTTGTGTGTATGTTCCTTGCAGGATAACCCCACCCTTTCAGCACCTGTTATGGCCTATAAATTGATTTGAGCAGCTTCCACTTTTGTATTTGTCTGAGAGGCATGTTGGTGTCAGTAGCTGAGGGGGAGTGCTGACATTGGATTGCTATTTGGAGGCTTCTGGGGTACCTCTTTGGTAAGTTAGCTCTCAATTTAAAAACACATATGTATGGCCCAAATATAGGGACTCTCATTGTTTAGAGTAGGACCATCCTATATGCAAAAGCGCCTTGGCGTGGCAGGATGGCTTAAACATACATTTGCAAATGTGTGCAACAAAGACTTTTGCATTTTTATCTACAGTAGAAATGGCAGATTTGTTGCTGGCTATAGCAGTGTGCTGGGGGAAAAAATGTTGTGTGTATGTTCCTTGCAGGATAACCCCACCCTTTCAGCACCTGTTATGGCCTATAAATTGATTTGAGCAGCTTCCACTTTTGTATTTGTCTGAGAGGCATGTTGGTGTCAGTAGCTGAGGGGGAGTGCTGACATTGGATTGCTATTTGGAGGCTTCTGGGGTACCTCTTTGGTAAGTTAGCTCTCAATTTAAAAACACATATGTATGGCCCAAATATAGGGACTCTCATTGTTTAGAGTAGGACCATCCTATATGCAAAAGCGCCTTGGCGTGGCAGGATGGCTTAAACATACATTTGCAAATGTGTGCAACAAAGACTTTTGCATTTTTATCTACAGTAGAAATGGCAGATCTGTTGCTGGCTATAGCAGTGTGCTGGGGGAAAAAATGTTGTGTGTATGTTCCTTGCAAGATTTATCTGGAACAATAAAACCCCCAGGACCAGATTAGAAACCCATGGTGAGGAGTTAGAGGTTTCCCAGACCTCAACATGTATTATTGGGCAGCCCATCTAAGTCAGATTGCAGCCTCCTTCACTTCACCTGAATCCTTAAATAGGCTAGACATAGAATCCAATTAC